>NC_062518.1:4981174-5281174 GCF_022655615.1 Tachysurus fulvidraco
TTATTAACAGAAAATTTGCAGTTTAGTCTGACACGAAGCAACCCTAAAATTTCTCGATTTATTTATCGAGAATGTGTAACCAAAAATGTAAATCTTCTAATTCACTGTGTATGTTTACTACATGTTAAAACTAGTAATGAATTTCCTGGTAAAACTATTTCACTTTTCGTCTGTATAGTTTACAGTTAAATAAAGGAAATGGATTTATAAAACTCTCACTCTCCGGTGTCACCTAAATTGAGGAGGAGTCGGGTTTATCTTCAAGGATTCTTCCTCATGTTGTCTTTGAGTGTTTTTCATGTTGCTATTGTCTCTGGCTTGCATGTAAGGAATACATTTATAAATAAAAAAAAATGCTATACAAATAAGTTTGAGTTGAATTTATGAATCAGTTTGAAAAATCAGATTAAGCTAAATTTTTACAATTATTATGATTAGCATATAAAAACAGGAAGTGGCTAAATGATGCTAAGCGGTGGTCTAGCTTTGTTACATGATGCTTTATAATTATAACATGGATGACATCATGGTCCTGAAAGTCAAGCTGCTGCCCAACAAGATTCCAGAAGTTGATGTGAAAAGAGAGTTAGCTAGCTAAACATGTCCCTAATGGGAAAATACTCGCTAAGCACATAACCTAGCTACCTACAATATGCTATATATTTTCTTTGCATAGATTTCACACAAGTGTAGGTTTGTTAAAGTGATGGAAATTATCCATGTTGCCTAACTTGCAAGCTAATCTTGCTGTAGTTAAGAAGTCAACTTCTCTGCTAATTAGTGATCAAATCAGTGATCTGGTTGCTGCAAAAGTTTATCAACCAGATGCCTGGCAACCCAAAAGGTTTCTGATTTGATTGTATATTGGAAATTAACGATTTGATTATTATTTTTTTAAACAAATTCAGAATCTCCTTTTAATCTTGATTGTCTCCCTCTTTGTTTGATTAGGAACAATCTGAATTCTGTATTTTATGTTGTGTATCATTCCAGGGAAACCTCCAATCAGCACATTACAGAGTTGCTGAGAAATAAATGCATTATTAGATATTAGTGTGAGGCAAAACTAGATATAAATTCATAGTATTTTATAGCATGTGTAGTATTTATTCACAGCGTGTTAGCTTAAAGTTTAGACTAGCTGTGGTTTCATCTGTCAGTTCCATAGTACTACGATCCCTAGCTAGCATGGACACAAACAAAGCTTACTGAAATCTGTAACATAACCAACAAACATATTGTCATCACAAGTATAAATTTCACTACAGGGATCATCATTATCAGTGTTTCCCTGTTTGATATTTATGGTTATTTTAAATAATTGAGCCGAAAAAGCTCAGTAACAAGGCATGTTTTTTTAAGTTTATAATAGTTATTATTTAGGCCAAAATATCCCTTTAACAGGGGGCACGGTGGCTTAGTGGTTAGCACGTTCACCTCACACCTCCAGGGTGGTGGTTCTATTCCCGTCTCCGCCTTGTGTGTGTGGAGTTTGCATGTTCTCCCCGTGCCTCGGGGGGTTTCCTCCGGGTACTCCGGTTTCCTCCCCCAGTCCAAAGACATGCATGGTAGGTTGATTGGCATCTCTGGAAAATTGTCCGTAGTGTGTGTGAGTGAATGAGAGTGTGTGTGTGCCCTGTGATGGGTTAGCAGTCCATTCAGGGTGTATCCTGCCTTGATGCCCAATGGTGCCTGAGATAGACACAGGCTCCCCGTGACCCGAGATGTTCGGATAAGCGGTAGAAAATGAATGAATGAATATCCCTTTAACACAGCTAACATAATACCATTTGAACTAGCACAATAGGCTAGCTAATAGTTCCTAATTTTACACCACACACTCCTGAAACCCACCTGGTAGCTGGTCATTATCCTTCAATTTTTGTCCATGTGAACCTGTGTAACTATTTGTAGACACTTCAAATGGTCAGTAAATGAAACAAAACCTGTACTCAATTTTATTCATGCTGGCTTGTTTTCTTTTGCTCACAGTAGTAAAAGCTTGAGCAAATCAACCTCCCACCGTTGTGCGAGTGTGTGTCAGGTGAAGTAACATCTGAGGCTAAGCTGAGACAGACACGACTAAGCCCAGCAGGCTGCTCCAGAAAATATGGGAAGAGGGGGCAGAAAAAAAAAAAAAAAAAAAAAGCTGAGTTTCTTCAGCAATTATGAGGTCAGGAAACCAAAGAGGTGTTCACACACAACACAGGAATGCAAAAACAAAGGAGTCTTTCAGGGCACTAACACCCTAGGTGTTTTCATAAAGTGTGCAGTTTTGTCAGCTGACACACACACACAGACACAGACACACACAGACACACACACACACATGAAGGGAAATGAAAGATAACGACTGCTGGCTACCATGTGCTTTAATTTAGTATGAACTGAGCAGTTGAGCTCTGCATACTGTGATGTGTGTATATGTGTGTGTGTGTGTGTGTGTGTGTGTGTGTGTGTGTGTGTGTGTGTGTGTGTATGTATGTATGTATGTATGTGTGCACACAGCAATATACTTTAGTCTTGGCTTGATTTAAAACTGTAAACTGGCACTTTGGAGTATTCCAAGGCACAGGTCATAACTGGAAGTTATGAGCTATTGGAGAAACACACACACTAATCAAAATTTAACTATTTTAAATACCCCATATTATTGTGTGTGTGTGTGTGTGTGTGTGTGTGTGTGTGTGTGTGTGTGTGTGTGTGTGTGTGTGTGTGTGTGTGTGTGTGTGTGTTCATCTCAAAATATGTCACTAGACTTCAGAAAAGTTTATGATCTTATTCAGGTGATGGATCAGTTATTAGAGTTTGGGTGTGTCCCCACATTCTGCCCCAAGGGCCTTTTACATTTACAATATTTACTGTAGAAGATTAATTTTTCAGAGCAACTTACATTTTTATCTCATTTTATACAACTCATTTGAAGATTAATTAAGGGCGTTGCTCAGGGGCAGAGCAGTGACAGCTTGATGGACCTGGGATTCAAACTCACAACCTTCTTCTTGGTATACCAATGTTTTAACCACTACGATACTAAGATAAGTGATTAACAAAATTTGTTAAATTATTACTTTAGCCATTGCATGTTCTCCCCGTGCCTCGGGGGTTTCCTCCGGGTACTCCGGTTTCTTTCCCCGGTCCAAAGACATGCATGGTAGGTTAATTGGCATCTCTATAAAATTGTGTGTGAGTGTGTGAGTGAATGAGAGTGTGTGCCCTGCGATGGGTTGGCACTCCGTCCAGGGTGTATCCTGCCTTGATGCCTTGATGCCCGATGACGCCTGAGACCCGAAAAGTTCAGACAAGCGGTAGAAAATGAATGAATGAATGAATGAATTACTTTAACTATGTTCAATTTTCAACTCTGCAAGTACACCTAAACGAAGACAAATGCATTGTTGGAATTTGGCTAGTACCGTCATGTACTTGATACTGTGATATAAGATTTTATTAACTTCTGATGATATATTTCTACTACTTGTGTTAATTACTGTTTTCATTACTAAGTTACGAGGAATTTAGCGGTTGTGTTTATACGATTCTGCATTACTAAGCCCTCGGTGAGCTGAATCAGGTATTGGCACTCGAGAGCTGCTTTGCACAAGACTTGCATTAGATCTGATTTAGCAACACACACATTCCTGATCCAGCGATCATGCCACTCCTTTGGCACATATAAGCAATCATTTGATTTTCACACCTGCTTTATGGATCAGATTAGGATCACTACTGTTCCTGGAAACAGATCAAACACATTAAACCTTTGAAAACTGCCTGTACGGTATGACTAAGCCAATGATTCATGTAATGATCTGAAATTGTGACTCGTTATTTTTCCCACCATGCCGAGACTGGAACAGTAGATCTCTCTAAATTTAGATTTTTGTCATTCGCAGCAGTTTGTGTTATCCTTCCTAATTCCAATATGGCACCAAGGAGAGTTAAAGAAAACTTGGGTCCAAATATAACTGATTTCAGATCAGCATCCATCTAAACTGCAGGAAAGGGAGGGTGACTAAGCACATTGCCAGTGTGGTCCAAGAGCAGCTATTTTCTGCTTGTTTAGTTAGGGATCCCGGGTTACGGTGTGGCATACAGCTCCATCCAGCCACAGATATTCCTTTCCTCTGAGCTGCTATTTCCACCAAGGACTCCGGCAGTTGGTTTAAGGCAACGTCTCTCCCTGTGGCTTGGAAGTGCTTGCACGTAACCCAGCCCTGCATTTGTGGTTGTCCAGAAAGCTACATTTAGCATTCCCCTGACAAAATGAAGCAGAGGAACGACACTTTTAAAGAGATGATCAGTAGTCATGCTGGATCAAGATGTAATGACCCAAAAAGGACTGACATGCTCAAGATGGAGTATAAACATACAATATGTATATATGCAGGCCAAAGCATGGTTTTAAAACAACAATCAATCACACAATCGGAACTGAATAGGAAGAGGTTGAGTTTTATTTAAATGTAATAAAAAAAAATAGATTCATTTAAAATATTTTATTTGGAATTAAAAATGTGTGTGCTTGAAAAAAAAAATCTGACATTAGAAGTGATAGGAAATTTACTGAAAATTACAATGAGCACATTTGGAATTTAGAACTTATTATTTATACATCAGAACCCCCCACCCCCCACCCACCCCCATGTACATTTTTATAAAAGGTTAAGGATTTGACATGACATAATACATAATTACTTCAAAATGAACAGCCTGCTCAAATTATTATATATATATATATATATATATATATATATATATATATATATATATATATATATATATATATATATATATAAAATGCACAAAGCAAACTTAGAACAATCATTTCTGCAGTGTGATAGAATTGGGTGCTAACACACCTGCAGTACGCCTTCAACACACCTTAAGGAACGTTCATGTCTTGTTCTTTGGTTGGTTAGAAAGCAAAGACAGACAGGCCAAACTGACACACGTCTGTGTGTGTGAGTGAGAGAGAGTGAGTTTGTGTGTAAGAGAGAGAGTTTGTGCGTGAGTGTGTGTGTGTGTGAGAGAGAGAGAGAGAAAGAGTATGTGTGTGTGTGTGTGTGTGTGTGTGTGTGTGTGTGTGTGTGTGTGTGTGTGTGTGTGTGTGTGTGTGTGTGTGTGAGAAAGAGAGTTTGTGTGTGCAATGAGGGGTGTTAGCAAAGCTTAATGTTTGGTATACAGGATTAGGAGAAGAAAAACCATGTGTGTCAGACATAACTGCCTTCTGCCTTGACCACAGCCAAACCCAGCCTGGTTAAAAACAATCCAGCTAAAGTATACAATTACAATTCTTCAAATGGTGCACAAATGTGTGTGTGTGCACACACACCCGAAAAACAAAAATGCCCAATATCAAATGCTACTTGCTCTGTTTGGCCTTGAGGGCAGATCAAATGCTGCTGCGGTCGTATTTCTTTTTGGTGTGGCATAACGTCAAAAAGTGAAGAAAAGCTCGGCATCCGCTCGCTGCTAGTCCACTACAAACTTTTCACCAAACAAGATAGAAAAGGCCAAAACTCCAAAGGATGTTAGAGAGCCACAGCTAATTGTCAGGCCTAAATGATGCAAGAAGTAGGCAGTGAGTTACTCTGAGGATGAATCAGAATTTCTCAGTGCATGGCTATACACTCTAAAAAATCAATTATTAAGCAGCTATCATACCCCATAGTATGAAAATAAACACATGAGGGAAAGGAAAAAGAGTGTGAGAGCGAGAACAGTGTGGAATACTGATGTTTGAGTACGAGTCCATGGTGTATTAATAGGAATGATCACACAGAGAAAGGAAAAGCGAAAGAAAGACTGAATTCAGGCACAAAGTGTGAGTCCATTCTAGCCTTCTGCTATACACACAGATCACAGATTTACTCATCCTCAGCCGTATATGAATCAAACGCCATCAACGGCTAGACAGACAGACTTGTGGGATGTTTTTTTTTTCTTCCTTAGGCTCAGCTTTAAACCCACATGCCCTGGAGTTAAGACACCTGAGTTACGTTCAGAGAAAAATATGCAGCCACATGAAGAGAAGAGATGCATGCATCAAAAAGTCAAAATGATGGGAAAGAAAAGAAAAACAAGAAATTCACAAGTGGTAATTAAAATTCCTGGGTTCTTTTTTCTACATTAAAGAAGACAAATGGCAAATGATTGCAGTTATTTTTTTTTAGACACTAAAACAGTGATTTTGCAAGCAAATCTCACTTTTTAGCTGTTATTCTTTAGCTAGATGTGTGTCTTATGTATTAAATAATACACTCTACATAATACATTATAAAATGTATCACCAAAGATGGTAAAACTCATGTCTTTTTTTTTCTTTTTTCCCTAAATAACCAATAATTCTCAAGGACTATTATAGTGCTCCAAATGTCTTTTTTTTTACGTCATGTGGAGCATCAACTGTAACAGTCATTAAGAACTATTGAACAAAAGTTGTATTAAATATTAAACTCATCTTAGGTCTGGCACTATTGTTATAGGCTATTAGAAAACAACAACAACAACAACAACAACAACTTCGGACCAATTAAAAAGTTACTGATTTGCAAATTCAAATTCAAAAGAGAAAACAAATATTAGAACAAAATGTCAAAGTCTGACAAATGGGTGGTGTGTGTGGTGGTGGTGGTGGTGGTGTATTTATTTATTTACTTTTTGGATGAGGAGTCAAATGTTAACCTTAAAAGTGCAAAACAAATTAGGAACGAAATCTATTTTATTTTAAGTGAAATGGAGATTAGGTAGAAAATCGATGGTTGTGACAGTAAACATAAATATAAACAAAAAGGTTTACAAAAGGATCTAATAAGGTGGTTAGTGTGTAACACATGATAGGATCGTACTACTGTAAAAAAAAAAAAAAGATCCAATTCAAAGAAATATTCATAAAGTTTTATTTTTCTTGCCCACTGAAACATCATTTAGCTACAATGTTTACCAATACACGCTCACTCTTATTTAATCTAATCATTGTTAGCCACATTAGCATTCAGCACCGATTGAACTTTTTTAGCCTTTTAAGCCTCAGCCCGAGTTGTGTTCAGCTGCTGGTGAGCCAGCCAGCTGTCTGATGAGAAACAGTCTGATCCTGGCTTTCCAGATGCCCTCACAGTCTGCATGTCTCGGGCTCAGTGCCATCGCTTTACACTGATAGCTTTATGATTTATGGGTGTTTGGGCTAAACGAAGATCCAGAAGCAGACATTTGGCAGTGGAGCCAAGCATGATGTGTTAAAAAAAGCTTCTGTAACCCATATGAAGTGATAAGATGGAGAGATGAGTGAGTGATGACCACAAGGGGGTGCTCATCCTAGACTGTGTGGGTTCCCGAGGGATGTGAAAGGTAGTGACTTTTCACTACACTCGAAATGTGGATCTCTAAGTCCTGCAGTCTGGTCCAGACTTCATGCTGCTTTCGGGATGCTGGATTTGGCAGCAAGAGGTTCAAAGGGCTCACCTGAAATAAGCTCCTACATCCTAAAGCTTTGCACTTGATCCTACTGCCATAACCTCAGATACTGTTCAATCCCAAACTGGCTGAGAGGGTGTGTGTGCGTGCGTGTGTGCGTGCGTGTGTGTGTGTGTGTGTGTGTGTGTGTGGAACTTGGGAAAACTGTGCCAGACAGCCTCTAACCCCTACCTGCTCAACAGGAAACAGCTTGTTCTCACTACCTAGCTCCATGTCTTTGGTACTTGGAGTTACTTCACCCCCTGTGTGTATTTATGCTTCAATCCACCATAGTACTCAACTACTGGCAAACATGCCACAAAGTTATCTTACACCAAAGTGCATGATCCCATCATCTCATCATTTTCTACTTAATACAACTTATTTAACTTAGATTCATGTTGTGAAAGTGTTTCATCAACTTGTGTTAAAACACCGTTGCATAATTTTGAAGAGTAAACATGATCAAGACAATTGACTTACCTTATTAGCTACATTTCTGATAATTGATGTAGATCTTTAACTTTAATAAATTTGGAGAACAGGTATATTCTGTAAAGATGACCTTGACCTCTGGACATCCATGTAAGGTCAGACTTTTTCGAGAGGGAAGAATTTAATTGAAATTAATGTAAGCTTTTTTTCCTTTCTTTGTTTTGAACAAAACAATGTGTCATTTAACGTGGCAAGTTATGTTGTGAGATTAAATAAATGAATAAATGCATTTAAGATGAAATCTAGAAGTTTAAAACACGTTTCATTCAAAAATGAACAAAATTGTGGAAAATCTTAAATATTCCCATAGAAAAGTTGACACTTTTAGAATGGAGAAATAAATAAATAAATAAAATGTTAACATAAAACAAAAGCTCCTAAATATAAATGTAATGTAATAATTAAAAACAGTATGAACAACCATATGAGTGCTCAAGCAAATATAAATATAACACACACACACACACACACACACACACACACACACACACACACACTAAAAACTGTAATACATTACTAAACAGAATATTAACAATCTACTGAAATAGAATAGAAGCATTTACATTACAACACAGTGAAATTCTCTCTTTGCATAGCAGACATCAGGGTCACCCATGATAAAGCACACCTGAAGCGAAGCATTTTAAGGGCCATGCTCGAGAGCCCAACCGTTGCAGCTTGGCTGTGCTGAGGTTTAAACCTCGATCTTCCAATCAACAACCCAGAGCTTTAACCACTTGAGTCATAGTTAGCGTCCTATTCCTTTAACTCAGTGTAACTTTAGGTCACCTTCTAGCTAGTTAAGTAATTCTAAAGTTAGCAGTTAGCACCTGAAGTTAGCTGCTTAATGCTTGCTTTAAATGGTTCATATGTCTCATTTTGACTGGCTAAATTTCACCACTCTGAAAGTGCCTGCTTTTCCGTGGGAATCCCAGATGCTGTATTTTTGGCTTAATGTACATTTATTTATTTATGAAAAGTACGTACAATTTTTAGATTAGAATTGTTGCATCTATATCTTAAAACCATAAACCCTTTTTTATAGATCCCTAGTAAGATCAAAATATTTATTACACACCACAGAAACCATAAAACTCAATTTCTTCAATATGATGTGTATATAATTCGAATGTCTGTATGAAATTCTTAAAATACTTTTGTTAGCTTTCAAGATTCATATCTTTCTTTCTTTCATTTCCCCATCACTGTTAGACATTCAGCACCTGCTGTTTGAGGCCTTCTGGAAAGGAAAAGTTACGATAAGATAGCCTTTGTTTTATTGCGTCAATGCTCAGCAGTGAAACCTTAGTAGGCCCTGACATACCTCAACTCAACAGAAGACAATGAATCTAAGATTGCTCTGCACTAATTTACAAGCGTGGAGGACAAATTCTTTATGTCATCGAAGCAGATTTTAACTCGAGCTCGAGTTCTAGCATGTTGCTCCGACTTCCTCAGAGTGGTTCTGCCGGAGACAAGTAAAAGCAGGAATCCGTAACTCATATATCATACTGTATTTCATCGCTGTTTGTCGGGTGCTCAGAGATACGAGCAGATATCAAGATTGGGATACGTTTCTTCAAATGTCATTTCAGGCCTGGGGTTTCGGTGGTTAGGTTTCAGATATCGCTGATGTTTATCTTGTCTTTCCTGCAGTTGCTAGCAAAAAAAGAAAAAAAAAAGTATATTTATTGCTGGAGGAATTATAGCTGAAAAAAATCATGAGATTCTAAATCAGGAATAAAAATAGTTAAAAAACAAACAAACAAACAAACAAAAAAAACCCACCCTGTTTGTAAAGTATATCTGAAAATGTAGTAAATTGCCAATTCACATTCACAGGTTTAGTTCAAGTTACTGCTGTATTGTTCTGCCTGTAATCTTGATATGTCTCACAGAGAAACACAGATCCTAACTCTAAGGAAGAAAGGACCTTCTCTTCCTCTTCCTTTGCGGCTACAAAGAAATGAAACGGATCCAAGATGAGAAAAGTGAAAGAGCAGAAAAACGGCGCTTTTTAAACATACTGCATATCAAAGAGCTCTCTGAGTTCATAAACGTCAATCAGACCGTTACCGACTGGCTACAGTGTGCCAGACCTATCGGCTTGAAGGTTTTTTCAGATTAAACAAACAAATAATTTGCATTAAGGTGCTTTTGATAGGTGTCAATGTCTGAGCCAAGATTTCTAACAGAAGGTTGACAGATCCTGTGAAAAAGGCAAACAGGGCAATTTTTTTTTCCTCCTTACTTCTTAAAGATGTTTTTCCCTAAATGGAACAACGGATTCCTGATCTGAGGGTTAACAAGTGCATCATGGGTATTAATTTGTCCTGTCTTTTTGACTTTTATACAAAACAGATGACAAACACGATACCGATCATGTCCCAAAAGGAACAGACCCAGATGTTGGATGTTTTATGATTGGTCAGATGTTCTGGCTGAAAATTGTCCTTGTGTTATTGTCGTTTCTTAACATCTGCGCTAACATCTTACATACTGCCACTTAAATGAAACAGGTAAAAAAATAAAAAAGAAAAGAAAAAAAAAAAAGAGTCGATGTTGTAAGGTGGGGGGGGGCACAGTGGCTTATTGGTTAGCATGTTCGAGTCATTTATTTATTGGTCTTCTGTTAGGAGTCTGCAGTTTTATGGTTTAATAATGGTCAGAGACAAAGCTACAAGTTTTTAGTTTCTTGATAACTTAAGCTCTGTTTTTCTTTTACTTCTCAAGAGAAGAAGAAGAAGAAGAAGAGAGAGAGAGAGAGAGAGAGAGAGAGAGAGAGAGAGAGAGAGAGAGAGAGAGGTGACTGAAGGTCAATTCTAATGGAAGCGATAGATACCCACTCTGTTCAAAGATGTTCCAAGACAATAAATTTAACAACAACCTAATATGTATGGAATAATGTATGATTTGCTCTATAATTAATGAAAATAAATTATTCACGGATTAATTGCTGTGGTAACAGTAACTTCAGGGAACATGTTTCAGTTTGACAAACATTCTCAAACATGTCAAGGCTTGATTTGTAATTTCATATTTTTTCCCCATAACATTTATCTAGCAGTAGAAATACTTGACATGACTATAAAGTAAATATTAGTCAAAGAGCGAACAATCATAGTGCTAGGAGACTATGTAGAACATTGCACATTAGGTCAGACTGGATATTTGTTTTCATCAATTTATTCTCTTTCCTTACTCTGAATCACCAAAATATTTAAGATATACATTAACCCTATGACTCTGGACCCCCACAATATTTTTTACACAGCCACCAGCCACAAAGAAAGTCTCCTTATCCATACACTATAAGTCAATAAAGAAGTCATCTCCTTATATTTATCAATACATTTCAGAAGGAAACAATATTCATGATGAAAGCCTTCAAGTAAGCAAGACAAACGCTGTGCTTGTCAAGACTAAGTAAGGGCAAACTAGGTTGATGTGAGTTTGCATATATTTATATACTTCCCATGACACCTGAAAAACATCATCTGACCAATCAGAAGCCTTCCCATAGTCACAATGGCCTGTGTTGTAATCAAGCACAGCTGTTCCTAATCAGCTTTAAAAACACAGCAATGTGATTGCTGCTAAAGTTTTGACAACATTATTATTAGTAGCAGTAGCAGTGCTTAGTGAAGTGGTTTGGCATTGTATGTATGTATGTATGTATGTATGTATGTATGTATGTATGTATGTATGTATTTATTTATGTATGTATGTGATTATTTATTTATTTGATTATTTACTTATTTATTTATTATCCACCAATATTAGCTTCAGTTTGCAAATAAAATAAAATAAAAATAAATCGATGGATAATATAACAATCCCTTAAATAAATTCTCTTTTGTAAGTAAATTCAGGGTTAATTAAATAAATAATTTGTCTTAGTTTAACCTTAATCGTTCTTCAACACACAGTGTTTAGTATTAGGGTACGGTTAATCTTAACCCTAACCCATATCTTAGCCCTAACCCCAATTCTAACCCTCATTTTAACCCTAGCTCTAACCTCAACCCCAACCCTCAGCTTAACCCTCACCCCAATCTTAACACTAAACCTCATGATCCAATTATAGTGCTAGCAAATTTAGAAATATTTATTTCTGCATGTTAACTCCAACCCCACATGGAATCGTTTCATGCTACTTTTGTTTCACACAACAATCATCTAATAGTCAGCCTCAATGGTCAGGAACTTTACCATGATACTATACTAATTGTCTCCATTTAAGGTAACAAGCTTGATCTTTGTATATAGCTAGCTAAAGTGGACTTGCTAATATAGCTGTCTAACCTGGACTAGCATTTTAAATCTGCTTGTATCAAAGTGCTAAGTGGTGCTTTCTATTTGACCCCACCTTTTAGTTTGGTACAACTTGGGTGTAGTTTCTAGGTCACCATTAATGAAAGAGATCATTTAATTAAAGTATACTTCTTCATTTTGATGAGTTCAAGATGCACTGTGAGTACAAGGACGTTGCTTTGAATCAAGTCATGAAAATTAAGTCAATTACAAGGCAATAAAAAGCATGAGTGTTCAAGGGATGTGTTTATTTATTAAACTGGGAAATTAAGATTCAGAAGTTTAGAATTTGTTTAATGGCTAATGGAAATGCATTATTATTTATTTATTTATTTATTTATTTATTTATTTATTTATGTTTCACAACCCTAAAAATCTGTGCAAAAATCTTGCTCTTAAACCTTATCCTGATCTTGCTGAAAACTTCCCCATTCAATCTCTCTCTCACTTTCTCTCTCTCTCTCTCTCTCTCTCTCTCTCTCTCTCTCTCTCACACACACACACACACACACACACACACACACACACACACACAGAGAGACAGACACACACAGAAGTCATATGCCCCAGAGACTAAGCCATTTTTAGGGAGGTCAGGTGGAAAGGCTGCAAGCTCCACTGGGTGTGTGGGAGTGACTGAGTGGGGTTAGATAAATGACCCAAGCTCGGAGTGGTGCTTTGGGACACAGCCCGAGTCTACCCCCCTGCTTCTGCCCTGCTAAGTGGGGCATTACTGGGCTGCCGGGGGCAGCAGCATATGCCACCAAATCCCCAGTGAAGACTAGTGCCAAGTAAACAGAGACCCAGCTAATGGAAGACTGCCTGCTTGTGACCTTCAACTGCTTCCGTTGCCTTCTTCGTTCTCTCTCCATTATCTGTCTGTCTCTCTCTCAGTCTCTCCACTTCTCAACCCTGGTCTCCCTCCTTTTTTTATTCCCTCAAACATGCTAATATTGCTGTTAATGTAAACCTACAGTGCTAGTTGAATCCTTAGAGACATGAAAGTACATTCTGTAACCTGGAAGAACACATAAACTCACACTCACCCCTGCCAGTTTACATTGCTGCACACACACATTCGCATACCCTACTACATTTTGGAAGGTTGGATCTTGCATCAAAATTACATTTATCTATTATTAGAAAGCCATAATGGTTGAGCATACAGTCTTATTAAAACTGTAGAAATAAGAACATACTCTTTAAAACAGATTGCAATACCAATAACAAGTCTGTCTCATCTCATTAACAAGCAAGAGAAAGAGAAAAAAAAGCTAGTTACCATTAGCCAGCTTTTGTTCAACCAAAGCCCAACTTTCCTTTGTCACTTTGTTCAACTTGTGCTTTATTTTGCTAATGTTTTCTTAATATTATATATTTTACTTCTCATTTCTCCAAAAACTATTGATCAAGAAAGCAATACCATTTTGATTTATTACACAATATTCTTATTTTTTACAAACACCTTCTTAATCACTGCTGATTAAGTGTTCTGGATGTTTCAGTGAAGCTGTAGTCTCAATGGAAAACAGACTCAGTGGAGAAAAAAAGAATAAGTAAAAATCAGGACCAGACTGTATCTGCCGTCATTCTGTGCATCTTTATGTGTACTGGTTGTGCTGATCCTGTTCCTTTAGAAAAAAAATCATTACTTTAACAGCAATTTGGTTTTACCTTAAATAAGTTAAATGGATGGTAAATATATCATTATTTTTAACAATAGAGAGTGAGAGCATAATGACAACCCAAATTAATTTAAAACTATATACTTTACAATATAGTGTATGAAGTTTTATATAACATAGTGTCTTTTAGAAGTAGTAGTATTTAATACTAGATGCTATTGAATGCACATAATGCAATGCTGCTAACTTTAGAAGAATATGGTCAATTAAATGGTGTGCTATGTATTTTCAAAATAGGTTAATTTAAGATATTTGTAAGATATCTTGTCCTGTGTTGTCGGTTCTCATCCAGCATCAGCACTTGGTAGCCGTGCCTACTTTCTACTACTGTATGTAAGCAAAGCTGCAACCTTTGAGTGAAAAGCATCCAACATTCCATGCTTTTTTTTTTTTGAATAAAGGCATCATCCCTTCTTGAATGTTTACTTCCTGAATTTAATGAACGAGACAGCCAAATCACTGTTTTTTGGGTAATGGTGTCAAACCTCCTTCACTCTCAACACTGTAATCTTTCCACTCTAACAGAGGCATTCAGGGCAGATAAACCTGTCATTATCGAAACCATTGTCCACCGAAGAGCTCTTCTGTGGTGCTACACAATCACTTATCTCTGTGCTACATGCCTATAATTATCCTTTCCCTTCTTCTGGAGCTGGCATTTGATTCAGAAATGACACAAAGAGAGGAATTTGTGAACGTTTAAAGCATCTTTCTGTCTAATGGCACCATACTGGCAGATAAGACAGACAATAAAGTAAATGACACTCTTTGGTGTCGGAGCTATGCCTTAGGGTCTGATGGGCTTCTCTGATAGTTGTTTGAAAGTAAAAAATAATTAAAAGTTTATGTTCATTGTTGTGCACTCTATGAATCAATGTGAAGAGGAGAAACCATGGTGCAATCCATGATCCATGTTGGTGTGCCTGTTTTAATGTAATTTTTTTATTTTTTTTTTTTGTCATCCTGGTCAAAGTTGAAGTGGGTATGAAGTCTATCACAAACACGGGGCTTTAGTAGCCTAATGGCTAGAGAGTCTGATTTGTAACCCAAAGGTTGTGGGTTCGAGTCCTGGGCTGGCCACGACTGAGGTGCCCATGAGCAAGGCACCAAAACCCCCAACATGGGTGGCGCAGCATAAATGGCTGCCCACTGCTCCGGGTGTGTGTTCACGGTGTGTGTGTGTGTTCACTGCTGTGTGTGTGTGCACTTTGGATGGGTCAAATGCAGAGAACAAATTCTGAGTATGGGTCACCATATTGTACTTAGCCGTATGTCACTTCACTTCAAACACTGGGCATGAAGAAAGAACATGATTGTGATGGTCTAATATACATTACCCACATTCACACCAATGGGTAATTTAGAGTCCTCAATCTTCCAGCATATCAGGAGTTGGGACAAAACCAGAGAACACAGAGAAAACCAATACAGACTCCTGAAAGACATGTGAAACAGATTATAACTTAACCTTGACTGGTTAGAACCAGTTTGCACTGTTCTTTTATGGGAGAAGTTCTCAAAATAAGTTCTTACCATTTAAAGAAAAAGTTCTCTTTCTTTCTTTCTTTCTTTCTTTCTTTCTTTCTTTCTTTCTTTCTTTCTTTCTTTCTTTCTTTCTTTCTTTCTTTCTTTCTTTCTTTCTCTTTCCCTTTCCAGTTTGAGTACATGAACAAACCAACAACTCCTGATGGTCCAGATACTAAACTAACTGAATAAAGGCCCCCTTTATTTCTCTCCTAATCAGTAAAACAGTTTTCATCTGTGTTAGCACAATTTTTTTTAATTAATCAATTAGCCTTATAAAATGATTACCTTTGTTTAGCAAACATAACATGAGATTGACAATATACTGTACTGTAGATCTTTATTTAAATCTGATTATTAGACCTGATTCATGTTGTTTTTGAAATGGATAAAAAATGAGAATTTCTGAAGTGTACAAGTTTACTTACTGAGTACCTTGTGTCACTAGATCTCAAGCTTATTAAATCTTTAATTAACAAACATTTCATCATTTCCATCTTCAATGGTTCATAAAGGAGTTATGTATCCTTATGAACGCCCAGTCAAATATAATCATGCTAAAGTCTATTGAAGCAATCATAAAACAGAAGTGACTTAATAAATTAAATTATTATAATAATTATAATCTTTCATTTTCTTTATGGTCGGACATAGTGATCTTTTCATTCCGGTTGGGAATCGACAGTTTGACTCATTCACTGAACATGATTTTGAGCCTCTTCTGGTAGAACAATTAGTTGATACAGTAATTGCAGTAACAGTTGAAAGTGTTACTGTAGGAGTTTAATGGGTCAGTGACCCAGAGTGATGGTACATCCATCAGGGAAGAAATGGAGAACCTTCCTTTATGTAGACCGGTTTACCAAGAGAAAATTTTTCTTTCTTTCTTTCTTTCTTTCTTTCTTTCTTTCTTTCTTTCTTTCTTTCTTTCTTTCTTTCTTTCTTTCTTTCTTTCTTTCTTTCTTTTACAGTTAGTGTCTTTTCTCTCTAATGTGTAAAAACTCTACTATTTAGTGATACTATTTCTGCACCTTAAATTGTATGAAATTAAATTTGACAACTCATTTGTTATCATTTCTGTGAATTTATCGCCAGACTTCACGTTTTCCATAAAACTGTTTCTTTTTCATTAATATTTGTCCCTGCTCTTTTGAATATCCTGATCTTGCCCTCTGTAGCCTATAAAACAGCTTTCAGGAGCAGGACTATATAATCAATTATGTACACACTTCCTGTCTGCGTTACAACAGACTGAACTCATTAGGATGTATACTGGAAAGTGAGGCCGATATACAAAGATTGCCAACTAAAACACTGTCCTGTCTCATCTTCAAATCTCTTTAAAGCGCAGATACTTTGAATTTGAAATCCATCATTTCAGCCTCAACTTAAGTATTCTAAAAGAGTTTTTTTTCATAGCCCAGTGAGCTCCGTTACTCTAACTACGATCCACTAGGGGATGAAATGGATGCATATGCTAGTGATTCGAATCAATGTACTTTTTCTTGGTTTATTAGTTATAAAGGTCTGTTTGGAAGGCAGTGGAGATCATTTTATTTATGAAAGAACTGTATGGTTAAAAGTAGATGGAGAATAGTAATAAAGCAGGTTTATATTAGATTTAGATATTAATCAAAAGTCAGTGGTGATAAACAATTCTGAGAT
Organism: Tachysurus fulvidraco; assembly: GCF_022655615.1. Lineage (NCBI taxonomy): Eukaryota > Metazoa > Chordata > Actinopteri > Siluriformes > Bagridae > Tachysurus > Tachysurus fulvidraco. The sequence goes on from NC_062518.1 coordinate 4,998,313, forward strand.
TACTTGAAGAAACCCTGAGAGGAACCACATTCAAAACAGAACCAATTTTTTTGTGGGTGATGCTGGATGGTTGAATTATAAACCATGACTATGTTAAAAAAAGTTTACAGAGAGTCCTAAGATACAGGTGAAATCTGATGAAGCAAAAGTGAACTTTGGGAATAAATTGTTTGGGAAGTGAAACTTTTTAGGGTGTCCATGTGGGCTCATCTTTAAGCAGCATGCAGTGAGTCATGAGTTAAGGAGGCTCTGAGAACATCTAACACCCCTTATTCGCTAATTCATTCATTCAAATATGGTTCTGAAGTGTTAATTCGCTCATTAGAAAAAGCAATACAAATTAGAATTATTATTATTAGAGTTAGCTTTTCTGAAGAAAAAAAAACTCTAAGTAAAAAGATTCTATGTTTAGTGCTACTATAGCTTCCTTGCAGAAGCTGTTAAGGAAGCTACAAACTCACTCATTTTTTACCGCTCATCCGAACCACCTTGGGTCACGGGGAGCCTGTGCCTATCTCAGGAGTTATCGGGCATCGAGGCAGGATACACCCTGGACGGAGTGCCAACCCATTGCAGGGCACACACACTCTTCTACAATCACTCATGCAATCACACACTACGGACAATTTTTCCAGAGATGCCAATCAACCTACCATGCATGTCTTTGGACCGGGGGAGGAAACCAGAGTACCCAGAGGAAACCCCCGAGGAACGGGGAGAACATGCAAACTCCGCACACACAAGGCGGAGGCGGGAATCGAACCCCGACCCAAGAGACCATCTCTTCTACAAATGCATTTATTTAAGTCTGTTACTTCCTGTTGACCTTCTTCTTCTTCTTCTTCTTCTTCTTCTTCTTCTTCTTCTTCTTCTTCTTCTTCTTCTTCTTCTTCTTCTTCACCCAAATCCAATTTAATCATGTTTAAATAACATTTAGCTGGTCCTTACAAATGATTTTTGGAAATGTGCTCCCAGAAGGTTAGAATGCTCAGATATTCCCACAATCCGTGAGGGACCCTTGGTACCCGTCAAAAGAAAAAATAAGCCTGTGCGCAGGAACAAATGACATCCATAGTTTTTCCAGGTCTGTATCCCAGCAAAAGCCTGTTGTGACACAATCATGACAAATTGATTGCAAAATACCTAACAATCCTGATTAAATCATTAAATTCTTGTGTATGCTTCAGAGAACGGGGGCAAAATTAACTTCCCACCAACCTCATTTTTTTCCCCTTTACCCCAATACGAAATAATGATTTTCTGCCAGTCTAATTACAAAGCCAACATCTGATCAAGCCGGCATCCAGAGGGGATTATCACATGCGCCAGTATTAGAGCTCATTACCAGCTTGAGTGCAGAATTATTACATCTTGTAATTGGATGGTGAGATTTATATACAGATCGGGCCGGTTTCTGTAAGATTGTAATTACAGGCTCCATTGGTTAGCTACTTATCACTGCTACAGGGAGAGGAAGAGGGGCAGAGACAGAGGGAGTGTTTCATTAACCCTTAACCCCACATAGGGAAAACCCTGTACCAAACACACGGCTGTGATAAGAACAACAGTTCAACGCACACATGAAACTGTTTATTACCCTCTACCCAATACCCAGTGACCTCCACTCTCCACCCAAATGGGTGTTCGTTTAATGTAGACACTGCTGGGCAATTTTAGTTCATGTTGAAATGGTGTGTGCATTTTTCCGCTTGGCTGGAATCGATTCTGTAATTAGCAGGAGTAACAGTGTGGAATAAGCACTCATCTGCTTACTGCGGCTTTTAAAAAGGGCTGGGCTCTTTACACTTGTTTCCTGGAGTGTATGTCTACCTCCCTTTCTCATTCTCTCACTATATCAGTCTTCAGAAATGTAAGCATACCTTGTTCTCAAATAAGCAATAAAACATGAAGGTGAACATGTGGTTATGGGAAAATAATTAAGGACAAGGTGGTGCGAAACGTCCATTCTGAAGTTCCCTCATAGCGATTTGCCAACATTAGCAAATTTATATATTAAAGAACAAAATTATATGTATTTTATCCATTCCTAGTTATGTTTAATGTTGTGGAACAGCCCTGATACAGTCCTAATTCTCTTGTTATTGCAGCTTGTCATGTTTCAAAGATTCTGCAAAGACATTTCCAGAATGTCTGACACAGCAAAGTCTTTCCACAACATGCTAAAAAGCTTCATAGAACGCTTCAGAGATAACATTTAAAAATATGCTGTTATAAAAATGAATCAACCTACCGAACCAATCAGAATCATCTGTTCAGTTTTATGGTTTAAACTATAAAATAACTCGCACCAAACCAGCACTGCCTAGATAAAAATGCATGTTTTACAGAAGTGTAGTTCTTTCTGTAGCAAATGTAATAGATACACGATATTCACTCTGAGAAATAGTGATGGAGAAGAAAATGTGGAAAAAAATAGTTCAGGCTGGAACACAAACTCATTTATCTTTTCCCACCAGTCAGCAATATACCATTCTAGCTGTTGGTGACTGAAATGTAAAGAAAGAAATAACAAGAAGAGGGGAAAAAAATCAGCATCTATATAAGTCTGTACAACTTCACAAGTTTCTTTCTCTGTGCATGAAAACCAGGCCGCTCGGAATCGATACAGGCTTCCATTTTATGAGACAAGGAGTTAACTTGTTCAATTATGGCACAGACAGCTCTATTCTTTTGTAACAAGTAATGTGGGTAGGGAAATCGATACTGACAGGCTGCCTGCACACTGCCTAATTTCATATTACCTCCAGCCAATGGCAGCTTGGCTCCATAATGAAGCTGTGCTGAGCACTTCATTATGGTGGGGGGGGGGGGGATCGATACACACATGGCTACACGCATACACACACAGTCTGGGGAAAGGGGTATCATAGGCTTACATAGTGTGTCTGGAGGCACAGGATGAGGCTCGAAGATGCATTAAAGATGAGCTCGAGGTAACGGATTAGGGTGTGTATAAGCGTGTACGTGTGTGTGTGTGGAGGGTGTGTGACTGATGTTTTCGGAATTACACTGTAGGGTTATGCTCAGGATCAGTGGTCAGGATCATAACATGCTCAAATACTGCATGATACATTGATTTAGGTTTACTATGGTCAAAATTATAAGTTAAACCAAGTTGGCTGTTGATTTTAAGGTGATATGAAATAATTTAATATTGGATTTAATGGCTCCAGTTACACGTTGTGTAAATTTAACTGTAGAATATTTCTTAATGTCTAGTGTGCTGCTAGTGAATTAAGTAAGGTGCCTTTTTTACGAGTAAGATTTTGTGCACCATATAACACAATTAATGTACAAGCAGGAAGTAAATTAATAATAATAATTCTAAACAAGCATCAATTCCAAAAGTTGAAAAGTATTCCTTTTAATAAACAAAAAAGGAATCACAGAATAAAGATATAAATTAATTAATTGATTTATTTATTTTTTTCAGTAATCTTTTTATTTAGGGTTTATTTGATGGTTGTATTTATCCAGTTTATTTCTTAGGGAATGCTGGGTAGGCATATGTTGATCATACACCTTGGACGAGATGTTAGTGCATCACACCACATACCCTGTGTTAGAGGCATTGCTACCTACCTACTACATCACTATAAGAGTATAAAAAAAAAATAATATTAATATAAAGGAGGAAGAAAGCAGAAGCCAATTTTAAAGTTGGCAAGGAAATGGAGTTTGGTTTGTAATAAAAAAACAAACAAACAAACATATAACCAAAATGAGCATTGAGACCAAAGATATTTATTTTTTCATAACTTTCCACTAAGTAATCTGCTATATATTACTCCCATTAATAATCATTACCAGGTTAATCATAGCGGGCCATGACAGGCATCATTTAGCACTGTATACAGCACGGGAAAATAGGCAATTCATAAGAGGGCAAGCTGTACTGTAATGTGTAAAAATTCCATTTAGCTCCGTTTAATCTAAATAACCCGTCCACGGCGCTGCATTTATTTTCTGTCTTCACTACAGAGTCACAGTTATTGAGCAAATCTGACTTTTATGAGATGGCTGCAGAATTTGGAGGAAGAGTATCATCAGTTATGTAGCAATAAAGTGTATGAATTTATAATATCTAGTACAAGTGAGAAGATATGGCATAAACTTACCTAAGCAAGCAAGACCATAGCGGTGAAGTGATGGAATAAAACTGGCTGGTTTTATTTATATGTTTTAATATACAGTAACCTAAATAGAATGTCTATAATTACAGAGAATAAAATTAAAACTAGCCCACTGCTTCATTGTGTACAATGAAATCATCTGGACTACATCATGCAGCACATGCTGTTCATTAAACATTGGGTTCTTGATCTCAAAGGGTTTGATTTATTTTATTTATTTTTTTCCAAAATAATAGTGAAGCACAAGAGGTGCAAGCAGTTCTCGCTGGACATGGGCTGCTCACAAAGCTCAGACAACTTCAAAACTGAGGCCCTTTGATCAATACAGGATCGTGTCTACTTTTTTGATGTGCTTGACGAGGCTGTCTCATTCCCTGATGGGACACTTGATCTTAGACACTTTATATTTATGCTTGCTAAACCAAGGCGCAAGAGAAAGTGTTAGGGATAAAGGAAAAGGAAAGTAAATAGAGCAAGTGTAGAGAAAGATGGGGTGAGATTGGGGATTCAGATGGATGTCTGGACGCTGGAGGATGGGAACTCTGCAGTGCAAGGCCTGCTGTGGGAATAGTCAAGAACCCACTTATATCCTGCCCAATCGTTAAATAACAGGGAGTATTGCCCTCTGTTATAACACAATGAGCCGGGTTACAGAAGTGTAAGGATCTATAGTGTTTAAGGTTCAGTAATACCTGCTCCTTCACATCGAATTATCAATTATCATTTCTTTATCTCACAATGCAGGCTGTGGAAGTGTTAATATAAATGGATAAAATCTTAAAATAATATTTATAATCCATTGATAATCATCAAAAGGTCTGATTAAAATAAATGAATAAAAACATATATTTTGCATTGACAGATTTTTTTTTCCCTCCTCAAAAATATAAGTAAAGAAATATATAAAGAATATATATATATTGAAACTTTTTTTTATTTTAGGCAGATTTTCAGATTTAATTTCTGCAAAAAAGCCAAAAATCTGTTCAGTGACTTTTATTGACTATTTGGTTTGTTACAAAATGTTCATTGCTGAGCCAAATATAACAAAGCAAATCTAATATATAGCTACACCTAAAAGTTAAAAAAAATTCTAAATAAAATTCAAAATAAAAATAAACACCTAGATCTTACTGCTAGCTTTTGTTCATTTGCGCAAGCAGTTAATTTGTGTTTTGATACAGCTAACAAAAATATATAAAGCTAATATCATGTCCAAATCAAAGCTGGCTAAATATCCTGCTTGCTTTCACATTAGAGTAGAAATGAAATAAAAGAAATTTAAAAAATAATAATTAAATAGTTGGTTGCCCTTTGCTATATGGGCCATTATACTCTCCTACACAGCTTAATGGAATGGATGGATAAGGACCTAGCTACACTCAGAGTTGATGTCAAGATGATCATTTGGTATCGTTTGCATTCCGTACCGGACACTGGAGGGTTGATGGTTTGCTTTACGCTACAGACGTTAACATGCCATGTTTCAGTGTCCCTGCTGGCCGTGGATCCAACTGTCACAATGTCCTTGAGCAGGTTCCTTGAGGTTCTTGAACTCTAGGCATTAAGCACCATGACCGTATGACCTATGATTCTGTTGTCCAGCATGTGTGGAAGCACAGGGACAGCTCAATATTTTAACCAAGGTCATATAAAGGATGCATGCAAAACATACCCAAGAGATTGCCTCAGTAGATTTAGCCACATTTGCAATACAGTGTAAATAGATCCAGACACTAAATCTATAACATGACAAAACAGGTTAATGCATAGTCTGCTTGATTAGCCCAAACTGCTACGATTTGACAAGACCTCACTTGGCACACAGCAGAAGGCTCACTCCATGGTTCCAGGGATGACCTCTGACCTGGGGATCTGACAGTGGTGTCATCTGAAAGGCCAATCACTTTGAACTCGCATCCCCACCCTCCTCTTTTTACTCCTCATCGCATTGGGGACCCCCAGTCACTTATGACTTATTCATGCGGGTCTCGCATTACACCAATAAATAACAAATATGATACCCTCTTAACCCCCATTCACTTTCCATTGCCACCTCACCCCATAATAGCATCATCCTTCATATTTTCTTTACGATCCAGAAGGGACTACTGAGGCTCATAATCATAGCTGTAGCTATCCTTATAAAAGCATTCAGATGGAGAAAACAAATAGCGTACATTCTTATCTTTTCTGTCTTTCTCAGTTTATGCTGCCGTGATTCTAGTCTGAATATTTTCATCAGCATCATTCGGTCCCTGCAGAGTCCTCCACTTTAAACACTTAATGCTTAAATAAATAATGACAGAGGCAGCACGGTCAATGGAGCAGAGAGAAAGGGAGAGAGATTGAGCTTTCTCTCTATCCTGCCAGGCATCAGGGCCTGCCCAAACCCCTTGGTACCCATTCACAGCTGGATTATGGGTCTTTAACTACCACCCAACCCTGAAATGGTACTCCCAGGGCTGCAGAAGTTCAGTGAAAGACTGAGACAGAATATATGAGTAAAGAACTTACCTGGGTAGTCACTTTATTTTCCACTTTATATTTTAAAACAAGAACAGACACAAGGAACCTGCGACTCACATTCTAGCTTTAATTTGTTGAACATTATTATTATGGGAGTCATAGATATAACAGTTAAATAATCCTTGATAAACTGATATGCAACAAAAGCATTAGATTAGCATTCTTCCTTCGTTTGAATGACCGGTTTCGTCTCATTGGATGTGTGCTGATTAATCGATCAAGAGAAGGGTCAAATTTTGCTTACAAACCCCACCATAGAATATGCCCCAGAATATGCACAAGCCTGACAGAAAATAATTCAGGACACTGTTGGCTTTCAGGGTGAGATGTCTATACCTTTGTTTGTATAATCTTACATAGAATTTTGAAGGTTGAAATAAACCCCTTTAAATTTTAGATAGATAGATAGATAGATAGATAGATAGATAGATAGATAGATAGATAGATAGATAGATAGATAGATAGATAGATGGATAGATAGATGGATAGATAGATAGATAGATAGATAGATAGATAGATAGATAGATAGATAGATAGATAGATAGATAGATAGATAGATAGATAGATAGATAGATAGATCTGTATTGTTGTCATTGCATAGTACAGGTATGTAGCAGCAAAATGCCGTTTAGCATCTACCAGAAGTGCAAATTGTAGAAAAACCAATGTGCAAAGGCACAAGTGCCGATAAATATTTCAGTATATGTACATCAGTAAATAAAGTTTTAGCAGGGCAGATGTGCATATAGTATGTGCAATATAGGAATATGTGCCAGTCGTATAGAAAAAGTTCAATAAGTCAAAAAACATATAAATATTTATTGTGCAAATGTGTGCATTATGTGCATTGTATGTACAGTACAAATGATTGATAAATATACAGTGTACTGTATGTACAGACAATATATATAAACGTATGTAAACTAGGGTGAGCTAGGATAGGTTGATAACACAATTTACTTATATAAACATATAGGTATAAACATTTAAGTCTTTTTTTTTACCTATCTATGAATATATTGCCCCTATCAGGCTAGTTAAAAATAAATATTTATGTAAAATTTGAAATTCTCAAAGCATCGAGTAAGTACATAGCGGGTATTTGCTAGCACAGTTTAACAAGGTATTTAATAAGAGAAAAAAAGATCAACAAACTTCATAAAGTAGAACATCTATAATCTACTGTTTTAGAAGAGCACAAGCACATTTTTCTGTTTACTTTTTCTGTAGAGATTTGAATATAGGCACATACACACTAGAAGTTTAATGACTGAAGGATTGTTTAGGGAATGATGAAGCAATAGCTAAGTCTTTAAGCTAAAGAACACTTGACATTTTATTAGAAATTGAAGGTTGAATGCCACTGAAGACCTCATATTAATTATTAGCTTTATGCATCTTGTGTACTTGACCAACTCCTCGATGTAATAACCTTTGGTCTGGCATCTACCATGATGGATTGATAAACTGTAACAAGTTGCTTGCATTTTGTAGTGGAAGGTAGTAGTGAACATTTCAGATCCAAGATCAGTGGAAAAAGTGAGTGAGGGAGAGACAGAAAGAGAGAATGATTAATCACAGGACCTTAGTTGGGATTTCTTTGAGCTTTGCACTCTGCTATCTGTCATCACTCAATATGACTCTATCCTTTTATCCATCTTTCTCTTTATGTCTTTATCACCTGCTCATCTCAGATTAGGTCTGCTACTCTCTGCTATTTCTCTTTCTCCTTCCTCTCTCTCTCTCTCTCTCTCTCTCTCTCTCTCTCTCTCTCTCTCTCTCTCTCTCTCTCTCTCCATCTCTGTAAAGATCCTTCCTTATTGAATCATGTTTAATTCTGCTTCTTTTGATTGATAAATTGCCTTCACCTTGCGCTAGCTGAGCTCATGCAGGAGCTTACAGTGATAGCGCATTAAGATTAATTTAAGGAGCTTTGTTTGCGAATCGAATCAATACCCGGCTTTAAAATAAGGCCTGTTGTGTAAACCGGGCACGTCGAACCAAACGCCCCATAAACATCAAGGACGGTCAGAAGGCTGTATAGCTTTCAAAAAACATGCAGTGATCTAGGAGAGGAGAGCTGGAGGATTCCAGTCCACCTCCGAATGACATCTGGACATCAATATGGCTGCCTTTCCATGTGATGTGACGGTGAAAGTGCTATTGATTTTAGATGGATTTAAAAGCACTGTTGGGAGCAATTGAAGCTAAACTTACTGCCTAGAGTGTCCATGGCCATCATGACGGATGAGTCCTGAGCTACATCACCAGAAGCACCTAGAAATGAAAACACAAGCCTGTCCTAAATTTGCACAAACTTTAAAACTTGATATAATCAATACTTTTTTGCTTACACATACACACTTTAATCAAGTAACATTTTTTTTAATAGATTTTGATTTGTGACTTTGTCACATAAATCAGAAAAACTAATAACGAGCATGAAGACACCCCCAGATACACCCTCATACACACATGTATAAGCAGATGGAGACAGGCAACCATGCACACTTTTTCCATCTTGATCATACACCTCACTTACATAATATTGATTAACCTGTCCGCCTTCTGTGTCGACCTTCAGGGAGACATTCCGCTTTGTAACTACAGCACATTATGCATATGAGCATGAGACTATGAAGTGTCTTTGTTATAATTAAGATTATGTCTATAGGAAAGGAGAAAAAAAATCCTAGTCACTGTGCTTTCTAATACGATTAGCTATTGGGGTAAAAATGTTCGGATATATATTTCAAATGATCAATATTTTTTTGAGGTTCAATAATTATACCTGGGATTTATCACTGAGTCAAAACACAGTATTTATCCACCGATCATTATACACAATTTAAGAAAGTACCATTACAGATATTTGAACTTTTATATCTAATCAATGCATTGCATGGTGATGTTGGAAACATAAAACACTGAGAAGTCAATAAAAGACAAAAGCTAAATGCATGAAATCATGCGATTGATTAGCCACATATCAATATCGCTGCCTTGCATCACTGTACACCATTAACGCTTAAAAGAAGAAGAGAAAAATGACATCATGCTTTTAATTAAAATAGAACAAAATGAAAAAAGTAAAGTTACAAAGGTTGTAATGCTTTTCGACAAATCCTATGTTATAAATAAATCATTATTTGTAAGAGTTTTTATAAAGCTTTATAATGCCTCATAAATGTTTTATAAGCGTATTGTAATGTAAAGAGTAAAAATTTGAAACATTTGATGTCTTTGAAATGTATTCTCTATTACAGTTTAATTAGGAACAAAATAACAAGGACACATGTAGTATTTACTTCAGTACAGTACAGATCATGGCTGATTACAATGATAATGTTTGTGTTTTGATACATTGTCAAGGAATGACTTTACATTATTAGAGCTTCATAAGGCATTATTCCTTTATAAAGAATTGTTGTTATATTTAAAGTTTGATATAAAGTTTAATATACAAATATCAGCTTTCCTGAAACACAGAGAAGTTTATTAGACAGGACGATGTACACTCAAAAAAATAAATATTGCTTGTGTCAATGTTTTAGTTAATATAAGCCGTATGGGGCAATACAGAAAAAATCACCAGTGCCAAAAATGCACTGTGTGTTTGTTTTCAGTCTGTTTACTTCATATTAATTGAGCAAAAAGGGCAAATTGATCAGTTATGCCGAGATCAAACAAGACGTGTGTGTGTGTGTATCTCAGCTGCGGAGCGGCTATAGGATCAAAGAACCGGCTCGACCTGAGCAGGTGTTTGAAGGAGCATAAAAACAGCAAATGGAGGTGTGTTGGTTTGAGAGATCTAGGGCAAAAACATCCCATTAGAAACCAAGCGGGTAAACAAAACAGGGCTCCTCAGGGAGCCGGCCTCCAGAAGAGGGGTTACACACACTTTGAAGTGGCTAGAGATATTCCCTTAGCTGTGTAGAGGCGTCTATTTGAATAATACACACAAACACACACACACACACACACACACACACACACACACACACACACACACACACACACACACACACACACACACACACACACACACACACACACACACACACACACACACACACACACACACACACACACACACACACACACACACACACACACACATATACAGAGAGTGCAATATTGAGGTAGAAGATGACAGATTTTTTCCCTCTTAATTCTGGGAATAAAAAACCCACCTGAGATGATGAACACATCTAAGGATACCAAAGCACTGGTGATTGAAGATGATTAATATTTTTAAATGTCAGTTTATTTTTACATTAATGCCCTTGCTGTAATATGTTTCTATAGTAACAACAGCTATTATTACATTTTCTAAATGTTTTTTTTTAATCAAAGAAATCATGTAATTATTGATGTTAAGAGTTTTGTTAGACGTTTAAGTATTAATGTACAGAAAGAGTCTTCAGTGCTTTGTAACAGTCATGTTTTTTTTGTTCTTAACATGAGGAAAAAAAGATTATAAGTGATAACAGGTAACATGAAATAGCTTGTTTTGTGGATGCTCCACAACAGTAAACTGTAAAATACTTGCTTAATAATAAATTAATCAATTAATTAATTGTCTTCAAATATTATATATTGTATACATTATTGTAAAGTGTAAAAGGAATAAACCACTTTGGAATGTACTGTTATGGGAAATAATCTATTCTGCATTGCACCTCCAAATATATTATCATGAAAAAGTAATTCTTTAATTTTTTTTTTGTAGTTTTTTGTAAAGTAGTTTTTTGAAAATGTGCGATCCGATTTTCCCCCCTGCTTATCATCTGCTATTTATTACCCTGCGATTATCCGAATCATTTATATTAGATTCAAGAACCATGGGTGAACAAATCATACCATTATACTGTGTCACTACACCCTTAATAGAGCAAAATGACCCGAGAAATGATGCAATGAGATCCCTGGAATCATCTAGAGATGTAAAAAATATGTTCTGGAGAGCCAGAGGCAAAAAAAAGGGAGTGTTGGGTTGAAGGAAAGCTGAATCAAGACATGGAATAGAGTGTGTATCGGCTTCCTAAAAACATTTTGACACTTTAAACCTACAGCTGCTTCCAGCTCGTAAATACTCAATACAGAATCGATAACAGTCAGCTTCAAGGAGCAGAAACAGTGCCATGTGAAATACAGCCGTGCAGAGAGCTATGGATTTTATGACACCAGATACTTTGAAATGCAAATATTAACTTGTGCTCACTGTCCTTCTGTCCTGATGCTGCACCTATCGACTGTCGCACACTGACGCTATTGATCATTGAATATTTAATGGTGATAATTGATTACATTAGAGAAGCGCAGTACTTGGAACTATTTCTGTGGTCCTCCTACATACACACACTCAAGAGGACTGGCATGACTTTGAGGTTTAATTACGCTCGAATGTTGTATCAATCACTGAAAGACGTGCAATTAGCATCATACAGAGACCTGAATGTAGAGTCAGAACACTGAATCATTTAAAGTAAGACTCTGAGATTGAACACATTTTATTATTATCCATCAAAATTAGTGAAAAATTATCACCCCAAGAAAATCTCTATGTAATATACAGCACATGTAATTTTACATTTTTTTTTACAGCGAGCGCAGTTGCAAAATTTGCTAATGTTCTAAAACAGATCAGTGCAGTACAACATCCCTCATGTATACACACAGTTCTTTTTCCTTCCAGCTCATCTTCAGAAGATCCCCCCCCCCCCCCCCCAAGTGTTTAAAAAAAAAACAGGGAAGAAAAGGGGGAAAGATCTCCCTAATTGACCGTCATAATTTATGACATTAAAGAGTGGGGTGGAAACAGGGAGAGGTTGCTGTAGGGATTGCGTTAAAGGGCATTGTGCACTGCACAGGCCAATGTTGAACAAAGTGTCAATCAATAGCTCTTTTATTGGTGACCACAATCAATGCATTACTGACGGAGGAGGCCAATTAAAACTATCGACCGAGGGAGGGGCAAAGACAGGAGGACAGGAGGACGGGAGGACGGAAGAGCAGAGAACAGGAAAAAACTACACCCGACTCCAGGAAAATAAGTGTACAGATAAAATGAGAGCATGAAAGAGACAACAGGGAGAGGCCGAAAGACAGCACTTGAAAAAATAATCACCCCAGAGCTCATCCTCTCCACCAGCTTGATTTCCTTTCCTGAGTGTCAAGATTTCAAACTCCATGTTCCCACATCAGCAGCTCCCCCAGGGTGCAGGCCGGACAACACGCTGATGGAGAGCAGAGGCAGCCTATCTTCCAGGAGGAAGAGAGGGTCAGGGGTCAAACGGCCCCTGTCTGCAGCCGCTGCCTGCTCGTGACGTGGAGCTGCCAGTGGGAAAGCTGCGCCTCCTCTCTTCTCACCACACACATGGCATCTTAATGAGGCAAGGTGCACACTCTTTATGCTGCCACTTTGGACAAATGTGTAAAGCATGTGTGTGTAGATCTCGGTTTTCCAATTTCTTTTACGTTATATTGCTGAACAGGTTCAACAACCCGATGTATAATGTTTTAATAAAATGTTAAGCTGTTAATTATTATTACCTGTAATTCGACATGATCGTGTCAATCAGATTGACATGAACACCTCAAATTCTCTGTCCTGTCTTTTATACCTTTACTATTAAACCATATCTATCTATCTATCTATCTATCTATCTATCTATCTATCTATCTATCTATCTATCTATCTATCTATCTATCTATCTATCTATCTATCTATCTATCTATCTATCTATATTTTTTAATTATTTAGCGACATTTGGAGAGTCTGTCCTATGAAAATGTTAAGCCAGTTCTCTCGTCCTGGTGTCCACACTGGCCAAAAAAAAAAAACACTTAACTTTTGCTCTACATTTAAACCACGCTGCTGTCAGTGATTTCTCCAAGTGCTCCTTTACATATACTTTCCATTCTTATCAGCTGATGTGACTACACTAGACCAAAAAAACTATTCCTTCCTGTGTAGCTTTACGTCCTGTTCCCAAGGACACAGGGTCATAGAGGCCATCTGTTTAATGTCACTAGTGCTTGCTGCTTTACTGAGGGGTTATCAGCACTCAGAGCTATCTGACCTTCTCCTTCAGCTCCAACACTCTAACACACACTTCCAGGCACAGGACTCAAAGTCTTCCATGTGTGATGTGATGAGCCCCATTCTCCCTTTACAGTTTTATTATTTTTTTTCTTATTGCTCTTAGTTGTGTCCCATTTTCATATTCCCTATTCTCATATGACCTATTACAATTTTTGCAAATACAAGCAGATGTCCTTCGCATGTAACTTGGTTATGGGTTCCCTATAGTTCTCAACGCTATGAAAGTTCTAAACCTTGAATGTGACAAATCAAGATTACTGAGTGTAAAGTAATAAAAGTGTCATAAAAGTGTCACTCTGAGAAATGGATAGATGGATAGACTACACAATAAGTTAAAGCCATGTTTGGAGGCAAGAGCTACACCCTTTCATGTAGATCTGACATGGCAGAAAGCAGAGCTTGTCAGAAAAGTATTTGAAGAACGACCATGTGGTGGGAGAGAACACACAGCAAAAGCACCAATCATAAGGAGAATGACATGGACCTCAGCAAATTATGGGGTTACCTTTCCAACCTTTCCATTTGCTAAAAGAGAAAACTCTCTCTCTCTCTCTCTCTCTCTCTCTCTCTCTCTCTCTCTCTCTCTCTCTCTCTCTCTCTCTCTCTCTCTCTCTCTCTCTCTCTCTCTCTCTCTCTCTCTCTCTCTCTCTCTCTCATGGGCAACCATAATGAATTACACACTGCCATATTAGGAAAGGAAATACAGCAAACAATTTGAATTTTTGTTCTCGTTGTTGTATAAAAAAAATTACTTCTTGTTATTTAAAATTGATTTTATTTTATTCCCATCTATTCTCTTTTCCCCCATATATTCCTCTACATTAATAAAAAAAAAATTAACATTGTCCTCATATCCAACAACAAGATAATTGAAAGTTGTAATAGTTAAAAGAAACAGTCTCATAAAGTTTAAATAAATTCATTCATGTTTGCATCACTACATCACATCCCTCATGCATTTAACCTGCCATTCCTGGTTCAGAGTAACCTTCTTGATTCAGCATTGTCTTGCCTCAAAGAAACAACCAGACAGACTACATGCCTCAGACCAGAAAGATATAATATTTCAAATTGAATCTCATCTCTTTGATGCAATCACCATAGGCACCCAGAGGTCAGCATAGTTGTAAGAACATAACATGTATTACAGACAATAAAATGAAGTTATTTCCAGCTTTTGTGCTTCAGCTGGAGACTCATAGTGTAGGACTGTTTGATTCAGCTGGTTAATGTTTGTTACAGTACCATACATGCTATAAGATCTTTGAATGCTGCTAAAGATGAAAAGAGAATCATCTAGGGTAAGTTATTTATTATAAAATGCTAAAATTTATGTACACACATTTTTTTTTTTTTTCAGGTAAAATTTCAAATTCTATATTGCTGATTGATTAATTAATTAATGAATCGCATTCCTCAAACTTTTCTTAACTTAAATAAATTTCGATATATCTTGTGAAAATAATGTGGAATTCATATTAGGTTTATTTTATGTTTTATGATCTGGAATCACACCCAGTTTTTAATCCAGGTATGATTTTCTCTAAGAATCAAGTTGATGACAAATATTTTATCACTAACAGTATTAATATTTTATTTATTTTCTATAATCATCATGTTTACTAATGATACACAATCTGTTTTAGTCATTTGAACCTGACATTAGTAAAACATTTATTGTACCTCCAGAACTTCAAACTTCAAACATGAAAATCTTCCAGCAGCCTGTTTTTCTATGAGAAAATGTCCCATACAGATCCATTTAACTATCTAAAAAACCACTGAACTGTATTTCACATAGAACACACACAGTAGTGAAAGACTGCAGGGTGAATACAATGTAAATTATAGACAGTTGTACACAGTGATGTTGAATACTTGATTCTTATTAGTCAGTTGCTCTGACAATTATGCATCTGCAAGCCACAGGTTTTTATTAAAGGACTCATTCTTATATTGTAGATTATTTCTGTACCAATGACTTGCACAGGGACTTGACAGACTTGATGGATGCGGCAAAAATTGTAGAAAAATCTCTGTGTAAATGTCGGAGATAATTGTCTGTGAGAAGGTATCACATATACATTACAGCACAGTAAAATTATTTTATCCTAGCATGTTGATGTCAGAGCACAGGCTCAGTCATGATACAGCACCCCTGGAGCAGTGAGGGTTATGGGCCTTGCTCAAGGGCCCAACAGTGGCATTTCTTGGAAGGAGTCTCCAGTGTTTGCACTTTGTAGTTGTAATATAAATGTGACAAAAATAAATGGCAGTTGCTTCAGGATTTAATATCTCATAGAACATTATATAGACACTTTATAGAGAGATTTTTCTCTGTTTATTTGGTGCTTCCACCATACAAAAGTACTGTATTTTCCGACACATGTTTTTATGATGAAAGGCTTTGCAGATTCTTTGCAACAAGCTCCTCGTTTCTTTTCTTCTTTTTCTTTCCTGTAGTCTTAAATTTAAGAAAGAGAAAAATTCAAAACTCTAGAGGAAACTACCAATTATAGTTAGTTATAATGCAGATAATAACAGGAGATGACTTGTGTACAAGATGTTCCACAACAGTGAACAATGTCAGTATTTAATAAATAAAAAAGAATAATTTGTAATCAGCGCTGGTATAACACTCAGTTTAAAGGCAAATGATAATTTTTTGGGTGAGAACATGGGGTCATGTGCTGCATTCTTCATATATGCTGTATCAAACCATCCCTATTGTTTATTAGTGGATAAATAATCTTAACTTTTTGTCCCACAGTCCAAAAAATGGAATTTACACCTGTTTTGTTGTGTGCATGTTCAGCATTGAATTACTTTTCCATGTTACACTCCACAGTGGTAATTAATGGCTCATATGAAAGTAGACACTCATAAGTGTTTAATACATATTAAAAATAGTTAATTAATTAAAATATTAGGAGCAATATTTTCCTAGAAAATTCCTTAAGTCAAACCCATTTCTGCTTATACAGTAAGAGGCCCCAAGTTCTTTTTTTATAAACATCTAAAATTTAAATGTTTATCTTCAACCATTAAAATTTTGTTTAAGGTTATCCAACGGAGGGAAAAACACTTGTCTCACACTGAAAGACAACAGAATCTGGACTCATTTTGTATCAGACTTTATAATAATTAATATAAAAAACATATATAATTCATTTGTTTATGCTGACTGAAAATGTCTAAGTCAATTTTGGGGGATGTGGAGGCTTAGTAGTTAAGGCATTGGACTACCAATTGGAAAGGTTGTGAGTTTTAATCCCAGGTCCACTGATGGGCCCCTGGGCATGGCCATTAACCCTCAATTGCTCAGCTGTGTAAAATGAGATAAAATTGTAAGACGCTCTGGATAAAGGCATCTGCCAAATACTGTAAATGTAAATTTCATAAAAAGAACAAAAGTGTACAAGGACAAAACACTAAACGGTGCCACTAACAAAAGTATAACCTGCTACTGTTAAGTATATATTAACACAGTGCGTAATATACATATGGGTAGTTGACGTGACATGGCTTTTTCACTGTCACAGAAGATAAAACATAATTTATTTCACATTTTCATAATTTAGAATACTGTAAATGGTTAAACATTTTCTTGTTTTATATGAATTTGTTGTTTTAATACCCAAGTTATTGTTAGTTTTTTTAGAACTTTGAGCCAAATCTCAAAATTGTCCTATGGTGTGACGGTAGACAACATTATTTCATAAATATTACATTTTATAAATAAAGAAAATAATGTTTAAAAATCTTAATGAACACTCCTGGCATAATTGTGCAAGTGACTATTTCACTAAGTGGCCATCACTTTTCATATACATACATTTCTAAAAGTGTAGGAATTTCATAAAGTTTGTCACAGAAAAAAAATGTCCTTTGGTGTTATGCAAAAACCTAATTTTAATTTGGGCAATATCATGGACAAACACATTTAATTGAAAGACCCCACTCAAGGTCATGTGACTGAAGACCCCTATGAAGGCCATGAGAAGTGCACATGGTAAGTATTTCTCTCAGAATTGTTTAAATATTTAACTATGTTTTAAGACCACTTAAGTTGTTGTTTTTTTGTCCTTTGGTGTGACACCATTCATCTATTCATGGTGAAAATGATTCTAATTAGTACTTTCATGAAAAATAAATATCACTTTAAGAAAATAATGTTTTAATAATGTGAACAATTCTATCTCAAGTATTTATTTTATGTTATTTAATATAATTTGTTAGTACTTTTTAAATGTCACACCATAGGACACATTTACAGTATTGTTGAGTGAAAAAGTGAAAAAAATATGTGGTCATTGACAAAATGAGTGACCAGTACTATTTTCTGAAACTTTCATACTCCACAAATATTTCTGAAATTTTCATACTCCACTATACATACTATATATATATATATATATATATATATATATATATATATATATATATATATATATATATATATATATATATATATATATGTATGTATGTATGTATGTATGTATGTATGAATAGTGGTGTGAATAAAATAATGAATAAATGTATCACCTATTATAAAATGCTACAGTAGAGTCTTATTTATAATAAATAATACATGGTCAAAACTAATGTGGTATAAATTTGGTAATTACAGAGCTTTAGTGTTGCAGTGAATTTGCAAATCACTAAATGGAACGTGTATTTTAGCGCTGTTTCATTATTAAAACATGGTACCACTAGAGGCTACTGTTTCTCCCTGCTGATTAAGATTTATGAGGCTGTAATACATGTCTGCAGTGTACATTTTGTATTTTTAGTTTGTGTTTGGTTAAGCTCATGTCTATATTTACTTTCAGCACCTTGTGGTAAAGCTGCAATAACTGACACTTTAAATTTAAAGCCTCACTCGCTTCGTAACAGTTTAACAACCTTTTCTGACTGTATCTGTATGGGCTTATTTTGTCAGGTTTAAAGTAAATAATAATCTCGCTGAAGGGATTTCATTCATTACATGTTTTATGGAAATAAAGCTGAACAGACTGCCTAACAAAATCAAGTATCCTGGAGATCTTGAACACTATATATCAGAGAGAGCAGCAAAAAGGGAACAAATATTTTAAAAGTTGTGTATTGCATTTCAAGGACGTAACCCACTACTGGCTCTCGCTTTCAGCTAGAAGAGCCGCATCTAAATCAATAAACGGAAAACCCTTGAGATCTGATCCAAGCTCCTTGATCTCCAAAGTAAGTTTGACAGTCTGCAAATCAAAAATTAGCACTAACCCCCACAAGCTGTTGCTGTGTTTGAAATCGGATGACGTATGCCCATCTGAGCCAAGGTCAAAAGCTGTGTAAAAATGATGTTCGGGTCCACTTTATGATAACCAACGGATCTGCTAATCAAAGGTATTTAATTTCACCTTCTGTACAGTTAACAACACTGTTTGATGTTGGCAGATATACAACATCTGCTGGAGATAAATAGAGATTCTTGTATAAGGCAGATAACCTTGCTCAGGACTCAGGGTATGCTACATAACTCAAGGAACTGTAAAGGAGAAAAAGAGATCTTATTGGAACACTGTTCTCCTGTAACTGTGGTGTGCTAACTCCAAAAAATGCATGACATCGATTTTCGAGAGCAGGGTGACATTCCTGGTGTCTTAGACAATTGTATAACGAAGCCAAATCTCTGTTTGGAATTAAACGGCATTGTCTTTTTTTTTTTTCCACCGAGCTCTTGCTTTGATCATTTTATAACAAAAGCCATTGAACTTTTTGCTTTAGGCTTCATGGGACATGTGAGATTTAGGAGGATCCTTTGAATGTGTCAATATAATGCTTTAGCAATAAACTTTATACCGTTTTATGTCTTGCTATCTTCTCGGGAACTTTGAGAAGCAAGGTGTGGTAAGCTCATATTAACTCATGTAACATATGTGTCCTGGAGGGAAGTGTGTTTTCAGTGCTTAAAGATGATCCTGTCAAGATGAAGTAGGTAAATCCCAGACACATCAGCACAGGACATGAGTAGAACTGTTGTTTTTTTCCATCCAAAAACATGGGTATAAAGCGTCTTTAAGCCCTGAGGCATGATACCACACATCCATGGAATGGCAGATGAAAACCAAAACGTGTGGAAGAAATATTTTTAGAGGCATCTGGCTTGCGTTTGGAGGCCGACCGTGGAGAAGAAAAGCTTGGGCCGCAAATGAGGTCCAGAGGCCCTCGCAATTGAACTGTCACCAGTGGAAATGCCGCTTTATCCCGCTGAGGCACGGCTAGACAGCAGGGTATGCGGGCAGGCTTCCACGGTGCAGGCCTGTCTGTTCTTACTTACCTCCAGCACAGGGCACTTACCTGAAGATGAAAGCAGTCAGGTCAATTTTGCTAAACCAGCAGAATAACCGCAGATAAGTGATGATGACTACCAATTGGTCACTTTCGCTTTTGCCCAAATCCCTGGGATGAGAACCTGAACATAAACGTTCCAGCAGTAATGGAGCAAAAATGAGTATTCTTTTGGGGTTTTTTGTACATGTAACCCAAGCTCGAACTCTCCCGCCCCTACAAGCCTCCGCATTTTTCTCCTCCTCTGGAGTTGCCACAGTCAAGAAGTAGAATCAAAAGGGAAAGGCAAAACCTTGCTTCTCAATTAGGACAACTTCTCTTTACAAATGCTGCATGGTACCCAGAGCGAGGCTTTGAAGTGACAGCAAGTGGAAAAGTATATTTGACATTACCTCGTCCTGTGTTTCTTTAATGCTCACAGAAAATGAGACTAAGCCCTCTTTCCTTGCAGATATAACTTAACCACAGAAGCCAGACTGCTGCAGAGAAGATCTGCTGGGACCATGAGATGAACCAAAACCAAAAAAAAGGCAAAAAAGAGAGATGGTAAGAAAACAAATAGTACATCTCAAACATCAATGCTTGGGTAAGCATTCTGTTCCCTAGCTTAGCCATGGCCCCTCAACCTCATACCAACTCTTATTTAAAAAAAGCAAGCGAGAGGGGGAAAAAATGGTGCTACCTCTCAAAACAGTTTATGCAAACAAACATCAAGCACTGCTATTTGTGTTGGCACCACTTTTCACTTAACCGCCATCAACCAGCTGCAGATGGGACTTCTCCCAGGGGAGGGAGGGAAGGAGGGAGAGAGCGAGAGAGGGAGAGAGAGAGAGAGAGAGAGAGAGAGAGAGAGAGAGAGAGAGAGAGAGAGAGAGAGAGAGAGAGAGAGAGAGAGAGAGAATTCAGTCTAAAGGCATAGAGGATGCTGTGAAGCAGAGGATGAAGAGCACTTATAAAATTAGGAAAAATCTCCAGAATAAACAAATCCACTAAGCTTATTACATTTTGAAACATGTACAATGCCACTATTGATGTAAACCCTGGCACAATATGATCGTAATTAGTATGGAAGTAATACAGCACTGAAAGAAGTCAACAGTTTGATTACACTTGTTTGTTTTCTTGAAGATGCAAAATGTCCTGAAGCCATTTTCCAAAGGATGAACCATGTGCTTCTGGAATATCTACAAACAAGAAACATGCTCAACAAATGTATATGTGGCAAAGTACACAAGATTAGCCACAGGCATCATACAACATGCAACAACTGACTTCTTCCATACACACTTGTGCAAAAACACACATGATGTGGCACACCACACACACCACGCACACACACACACACACACACACACACACACACACACACACACAAATTTCCCCCATCAATGCCAGGCCACTCTGTATGTGACAAGTTACAAATCTCAGACAGCACCACTGATGATAGGTTTACAGCAGTCTGCAATGGCATCTGCCAGCTATTGAAAGTCTGTAATATACACACACACATGCTCACACTTCAGCTGACTTCTGTATTACTGTCACTAAACAATACTCTACAACCATAAGCATTAATCATTTGTAGTTTTTTAATTTTCAAGATAATTTTTTTTTCACCCATTCATTCATTCATTTTCATTAACCGGCCAAGGTTCTAGTGGTTTTGTAGCTTATTTGGGGAACACTGGGAGTAAATCGATGGGACACCATGCACACATTCACACCTGGGGCATATTAGGGGCATGTTGTTTTTGGGAGGTGGAAGGAAACAGGAGAACCTGGAGAAAACCCACACGAGAACAATCAAGCAGTCTAAAGTGTCAGTGCTTTGCAAATTTTCTTTAGGAGACAGAATTTCATTTGTTTAAGGGATATTCTTCAACATTAAAAATAACTAAAATATGTATATAAAGTATGGTGTGTTCAGACTTTTGTTTTTTCTTTTCTCTTTTGGAATTTTGTGGTATTTTGGATATAAAACACAATGTTCCATGTTGTCAGGCAGTAACTCCACCTGGTCACTGATTAATTTCCAGTAACAGCATGCCCTGTTCAGCCTTATTCCCTGCTTATTACAGTAATTGTTTCACTAAGACAAAAGGATTACATTTTGTCCTTTACAGCAGCCTCTGTTTCTGTCCAACTCATAAACCACACACATGAGCACTTAATGAAGACCTATTATTAAAAATATGTCTGTGAATAAACCTCAGATCATTATTATCCTCCAGTGGCTTTATTAGAAAAAAAAAAACTTCAATGACAACTTTTCATTGTGATTGTTTTAATAACGCTGCTAAAGTCTCTCTGTGGTCAATTTAATCTGCAGCTCAGACAAAGTTTATTTTGGGCTTTACTGGGCACTCCCCTGACCACATTCATTACCATTCAAGCACTTCTCATTTAAATATTTATTACTTTCTTTTCAATTTTAAGATAATTTAGCAGTATTAATACCTGGCCAGAGATGAAGGCATATGAGGGTATGTGTGATTGTGTGTACAATAATTCAGGACTTTGTGTGTCTAGGATTCATAGAAATATATCAATGTCTATCAAAGCTATATCAGCATTGCTTAATGAGATCAGACTTCCATATTTCTGAATGTCCCTTTCCCTTCATCATTCTTTAACTTTCTTTTATTAAAAAAAAAACAGAAAGCTTTGTGAAATTCATTAAAGCAGCATGAGAAATGTATTAAATGTGAAGTTGAAGCCAGATGTTGGTTTAACCTTTCTGAATCCTAATAATCCATATGAAAGTCTAACAGAGGAGCTAGCAAGCACACACACTAGTAACCAAATCGCGAACCACTGTTATAGTGAACTTGGCACATTCTTTGTGTCAACTATACACTATGTTTTAGCTAGCAAAGAGTTTTGCAAAATAGACTTTTAAAAAATTGCTGTTGACTCGATTTTTCTGAATGTTACATGATCGCTATTAGATAAGTAAGGAACAAAAAAAAAGGCCGAGCATGCGCTTTTAGGAAATTACTAAACAACAGATTGGAATGATTTGATTGGAACATGATGTTATTGGAAAATAATCAGCTTCACACCCCACTGTCTTCATTGCTCATACAATATGATTTTAACCATTCAGTTATATGCAACATTCATGAAAAATTATTTCCTATTATTAATCGAAACATCTTTCCATACAACTGTGTGTTTTTTCAAGATCTTTGTTAATGGGATATCTCAAGGACAATTAGCTGAAAGTTTCTAGTCATTATATAGAATGTTTTAAGCAGTGGATGAACTGATTTGATGTTACGGTAGATCCAGATACTAAAAATAGATCAGTAAGTCAATTGGTGTAGAGTTCTACTTCCCTTTTTCTAAGTAAATAATCGTAAATGTTTTTTCATGTTACAGAGAAAACAAAACGACAATCTGCTTTGTCCTATAAACATTCATTAGGCGGAAAACAGTCTCTGTTCCAATGTGCGGTCCTTACAACAAAAGTTAAAAAAAAAAAAACTTAAATAAATCTTCGTTTTCATTACGCCTGTGTGTGTGTTTTTTTTTTTTTGTAAGATAACATCATCATTGCTCCTGAGGAGTGCAACTGAATTTAGCATTTTTTCCTGAATGATTATTGCCTTATTATACAGAGATGCAGAAGTTTTAATTCATGGCAAAGAGTCCAAGATAGAAAAATTCTAGAATTGGACGTGCTCTCTAGGTGGGAGGAATGGAACACTCCTTGTCGCCTGTCAGGGTTACACTAGCCAAGTGTAAATTCACCCTGTGTAGGAAAGGATTCATTCAGCAACTCCACATGTCTTGGAGGAAGCACAAATTAACACTGGTTGGTAGCAGTGCTGGCTGGTAGAGTTGACTTTTCTAGAAAATCAAGGAAAAATAAATAATAGCATTTTTTGTAATCATTTAATAGAAATCTTAGATTACACGAAGCACCATCACAAAATTCCTTGTGAAATGGCCATTACTACTGAAATTATTTATTACACATTGTTTCTAATGTAACTATGTGATTTTGAATTGCAGTCAGCATTGAATTGCTGTTAAGGTTTAAAAAAAAATATTCAACACCTTCTGCTGAATCAGATATGTATACAACAGCGCTGTGGAATAAATCAAATCAAATTAATGCATGTAAGTATATTTCCAGGGTCCTTTATGTTGGCCGCATAATTAGCTACCAGAACATGATAAAACTATGACAATTATTTATTACATTCTTGCAAAATTGTCCACTTTTAAACACTATTAACAATTAATAATACACCTTCAGGATCTGATTTCTATCTTAACTGAAAGTTCAAACCAAACCAAAAATTCCTACTGCAGCCTGGCTAGCTGTTAAAGGACAAGGGACACGTTGACGTCTGAGTTTAGACCGACTGGCTCCTTGGATCTAGTGAGTGTGAAAAATGATATGGGCGAATGAAGGAGCTGGTCAGCGCACCCTGCCTCTTCAATTAAAGCTGCTTTGAGTTTCATCCTACCCTCCTCGAACTGCTGCTTATACATAATGCATGAGTGGGTCCATATGCACTTGGGCTATCATGCACGCCCTTGTGAGAGGCTCGGGATCCTGTAAGCTATCCTGAAAGTGCATGAGAGAGCCTGACCTTCCTCTGCACTGTTTTCTTCGGCCTCGGGTGTGTCTCATGTTCTTGAGAGGCAAATAAATAGCCTAAATATGACTAAATGTATGTGGGCTTTTAATCAGTAGCTTTTCTTAGCTTGCTGAGATCAAATGCATGATGTCAAGATTTGTGTCATCTACCACGTACATAGACTAGATGATAGAATATAAAACACCAGAAGATCCTTCTACACAAGGATATAGGTTATAATATTGCACTTGTGAACAAGTTAGGCTAACTGGTACTCTATTGTGAATATGATAAAGTTTTGGAAATACAGTAGGTTCAGTGGAAACCATTTTTAGCAGTAGTATTAGTACATTAGTATACGCTAGAATTCATAAGTTACATTGTCGAATGTTAAAACGAATAAGATGACATTAGCACTGAAAAAACACTAAATTTAAACCTGACTTGGCAATATGTTGTTGTTGTTGTTGTTGTTGTTGTTGTTTTTAGTTTTTATGTGGGTTGCAAAGCAGACATTACATCCTTTATGATTAACTACGATTGCCTGTGTGTCTTTGGTTCAAGAGATCAAGTATTTTCCAGGCATGGCTGTAGCAAAAGGATTTTATTGTTTTGGTTTACTCTTTATTCTCAAAAGTTATGACAATAAAGCTGACTTAAGCAGCACGTTATCTATTGTAGTTTAACCTACAGCGTTTAAAGTGTGTTTTAAATTTTACTACAGTAAGTATGACACTGTGTGCCTTTATAGAGAAGTCTTGAACTCAGCCACACTCCTAGGCCACTAGCATGTGGTTTGGAACTTTATTCACATTGTTCATTCCGTGCCATGTTTTTGGTGTTTCCAGGTGGACCATGGCACTTTAAGTTGTTCATGGGCTATGTGCGCAGGTCATACTCTTGTTTTTCTTTGTGGCGTTATCTTATCGACACGGCTGCGCGATTTACTTGCGGCTCTTTGGCGCCACTCGAAGAGAAATCGCGTAATCACAGTGGGATCTGCGGCCAAAGAGCGCGCGGCCCTTGTAAAGCAGAAGCAGTGAAATATCCTCCTCATATTATCCGGAACAGTGATGAAATTCACACACACACACACACACACACACACACACACACACACACACACACACACACACACACACACACACACACACACACACACACACACAGAGGTTAAGATAAGGGGTGGGGTTGATGAAGGGAGTCTTAACGTCATTGTGCTTTTGCGTCATGCGTTACTCCAAAGGAAAAACGGTAACTGATTATCCAAGGTGATGAGAACGCGAGATTTCATAATGGCATTGTGATGGAATGAAGATATACTGAGGAGTTTCTGCATATAAAAACTGCAAATAAAACTTCATATGATTCTTCCCATAATTTAGAGTGAATTTCTCACATCTCGTTTCAAGTGCGCGAGCCATTAATTTAAAATACAATGCTTGTCACCTACTATTGCTATTCTATAATTGGACAAGAAATATTATATTTTCAGTTCTTTCCCCACTTTTGAACACCCCTTATAAGTCAGCAAGCTGTAGGAATTTCCCCATACCTGCGCATTTTGAGAACATAGCTCAGTTAGATGGAAATAGCCATCTGGTAATTGATGCGATTACGCATTTGTGCGTGATGATCGCGGAGGTCCCGAGCTCCACATCAATCACTACAGCACTGACCTGAAGGAGGCTTTCTCCTTTTTTTTCCCCCCGCGCATGCCCAATGGGAGCGCTCAGTCCCAAGAAGTTACGGTATACTGTAGCAATAAATAAATAAATAAATAAATAAATAAATAAATAAATAAATAAGATGGAACATGTATTGTTCCATGTCAGGTGTTTTATATATATATATGATACAGTGTATATATATATAATATATAATATATACAATATATATATATATATATATATATATATATATATATATATATATATATATATATATATACATATATATATATATATATATATATATTTGATACAGTGGCATTTATTTTTCTGAGTTTTTTCAGCCAAACTGATTTTATTCACATGGACGATCTGATGCCTTTATAGCTTCCTTTAAAGATTTAGAATGGTCTAATGCACAAAAAGGAGGACAGGGGGTGTGCAAAACACATCTCAGGAAAATCGCACTGTAGATGTGATTGGCAAACACATTATTCTATCCGAGCGTCCCGGGATTATCGTGACGTCACGCCGGTACCCTGCATGGATGAATGCTAAAGAACTATAGAGGCACAAAATAATGGCACAAGCAGAAGTCCATATCTTGCAAGTGTTACGTTATCCTA
The DNA here is from genome assembly GCF_022655615.1 of Tachysurus fulvidraco. Taxonomy (NCBI): domain Eukaryota; kingdom Metazoa; phylum Chordata; class Actinopteri; order Siluriformes; family Bagridae; genus Tachysurus; species Tachysurus fulvidraco. The sequence continues at coordinate 5,025,319 of NC_062518.1, forward strand.
TAAGCTTTCTTCTGCACTAGCAACAATATTTATTTCTTTTTTTTTTCCTTTCTTTTTTTTTTTTTTTTTTTGCACTTGATTAGGATTTACTCTTTGTTCCCTTAGGGGGATTATACAAACATATAAAACTAAGGGGCAGTCGTAAACAGACACAGTTCTTCTTAAGTACAGCTATCTATTATTGAGAGAAAGGCCGAGTGTGGAAATGCGCGCAAGACGGTGGATTTGAACCAGATTTGGCTTCAATCGATCAGCGGAGAAGAATATTGCTGATGTTAACCCAAGACGCAGCAATGTCTTTCTCTCAATTTGGATATCCTTACAATGCCACTTCTCAGGTAAGCAAAATGAGTTGTTTTTCTTAAGACTTAAAAAATGGCATACTTTCATATTCTATTTAGCTCACCTTCTGAGTACAATATAAGCACTTAATGACATGCACTTCAATAAGTTGCTTTCTGCAACATGTTCTGTATTGTGTAATATTAGGAACATTGCTCAATTTGAATTATGAATGAACTCACGTGTTGTTGTGGGGTGACAAAACCCTGTGTACATTACCTTTAAGGTGTAATTACAGAGAGACTCGGCTCCTCCCTTTACTCTATACTGTGTGTTAAATTGATGGAGCCTCCTCAACTTTTAACCGTGTGTGACTTCACGACTATAAACTTCTAAATGTCTTTTTGCACAGTAATTTATAACAGTTTTAAAATCCTTTTTAGTAGGTGCTCTCTAAAAACACGACTTTCATCAACTTTTAAACGCGTTATTAATTTTCGCCATTCCATTTAAGAACAGTTTTAAAACATTCACAGACGAAATATTGGAGAATTATACATTCATTTATTGTTATAATAATAATAATAATAATAATAATAATAATAATAATAATAATAATAATAATAATACATCTTACCTTACTTTACTTTTAAATTTAGCTAGAATATAGGTGTAAAGTGCCTATAACAACGCATAAAGAATAACGTCTCCTTCCGTGATTTTTTTCATGCAGTTTTTCGTGTCGTCAAAGCCCAGTACGACTTGCTACGATTCGATTTCCAGGTCGGTACCTGACGGTTCGAGCGCTCCCCAGGCCGCCGCAGCCGCCGCCGCCTCCTTTTGCTGTCCGCCCGCCTGTGAGAAGCGGCTGTCGGGAGCGCGCGCGGAGCTGACTGCAGCGCTCGGTGTGTACGGCTCACCGTACGCGCCGGCACACGCTTACGCCAACTACTTCCAGTACGGAGCGGATTCCTCTGCCATCTACTCCACACTGGTACGCCCCAAGCTCAAGCACAAAAACAAGGAGACAATGGCTCCACGATCGATCAAGCTTGTCCGTGCTCTATCGATCACTATTCGGTGTTTAGAACTTCAAACAGACCAACACTGAAGCAACAAATAAGAGGTTGTCTTCCAAAGGAACGTGGGATACTTTCTTTTAGTCAGTTAGATTTTAGATTATTGTGTAGGCTAATTAAGTAGACTGTAACCAATAGTCAAGTTGATAGTCACATAGAAGTGAATCTTAGTATGTTTTCTTTTGTTTGTTTTTGTTTGTTTAGCCAGTGACCAAATTCCAATTTTTACCTGCCGTCACACCTATAGGCTGGTAATGAACTCTTTCCAGCATTTATCTCGGTCCAGCCAGACTTCTATCCAGCATAACGGGTTTGTTTGTCACTATATAATTTGTTGGGCATCGACAAACAACTCAGTTACCTGATGCATTGGGTCAGATATGTTAAACATGTAGTGCACATTTACATATAGGGCTTCTCCAGAAACTACAGCTTTTGTATAAGTATATCTAGAATATCTCAGGATTAGAATGCAGGGTGTATAATGACAGAAACAAAAGTATCCAACTGTATTTGTATTGTTTTTGTGTTCTTTGTTCCTTTTATGTAGAAAGGGTATGTATTGTACCTTTTGGTGTAGTAAACTTTAAGATCTAATTGTATTCCTTTTAATTTATTTAGGTTAAATGATTCTAAAGTGCAAATAATGCCCCTTTGATGGCACCATGGCAGCAAGGAACAATAAAGTTCAATACCTTTATTTTTGAGCATATAAGGAAGTATGCTGTGTCCTGTACTTTATATTATCTGCACAACAACAACGTTCTTTATTTGGTCTATTGGTAGAATCCTCAGTATGAGATTAAGGAAAGCACAGCAAGTCTTCATGGTGGGATCAGCCAGCCCAATGCTTACTACCCATATGACCACTCACTGGGCCAGTATCAGTATGACAGGTAAGAATGTGACTAATTTCGAGATGTTCTATTCACTGAGATAAGATCTAATTTTTTTTTTATTGTGCAATAGTCTTTCGATTCAGAATTAATAAGCCCACATTTCTCAGGTATGGGACTGTCGATTTTAATGGCGCAGCCAGAAGGAAAAATGCCACACGTGAGACAACAAGCACACTCAAAACATGGCTTTACGAGCACCGTAAGAACCCGTATCCAACCAAGGGTGAGAAGATCATGCTGGCCATCATCACCAAGATGACCCTCACCCAGGTTTCCACCTGGTTTGCCAATGCCCGGAGAAGACTAAAGAAGGAGAACAAGATGACCTGGTCACCCAAAAATAAGGCTTTGGATGACAAGAAGGAGATTCTGGATAAGACAGACCAGGGCTCTGTCACTAAAGGTATCTAGTCTTTATATATTTTACAAGATACACAGATTTCATAACAATCCATAATATATATGCCTATCCTTTGTCTAAGAACCAATCATCATTCTTCTGTAGATGCTAAAGACTGCAAGGAGGATAGGGACATCCGTCTTAGTGACCTTGACAACCTAGATGATGAGGATGAGGACTGTGACAAGCTGGACAGTGACTGTGAGAAACCCAGCCAAGATATGGCATCACTCTCTGTGCCCTCCCTGCCCATCTCCAGCCCTCCAAAGAGAGACTGCAGCTCTGACCTTCCTTCCCCCACCAGCTTCTCTGTATTACCCTGCAAAGTGAAAGGTGTTATGGCACTCGTTCCTGACTTGGACACTTCAGACTTCAAACAGCAATCACAACAGCTTCCGGCTTTACATAATGCTTCTGTTTGTCCAATAACCCTTCCTCATTTCCAAGTACTGGATCAGAAGCCAAGGATTTGGTCCCTGGCCAGAACCGCTGCTTCTGGAATGATGCAGCATAGACAGGAATTACAAACTGAATGTCAGCTACAAGCTTCTCGAGTGCCATTGGTGGGAAGTGGTGTTCACTGTGCGGGTTCAAAGGGTCTCCATGACCCCACAAACTTGGAGAACTCTGAAAGCTTGTTTGAAGAAATGGCACCGGGGCTAAATAAGGTGTACAGTGCAGCCAACTACAGAGGCCTACAACTCCACTGTTCCTCATACCAGGCTGTGACAGACACCTATCAGTACTCCACTGTGGAAGGTAGAGAATCTTGGATCATTTAGCACTCTTCATGGAGAGATATACAATTACAAGCTGATTATCTACCTAATAGTCATTTGTACAAGTACAAAGAATATTAAAGATACAAAAGATCTACCCTTGAGCATACCACCCCAGTGACAAGAAAATGTACGGCAAATGTATTTTTGTCACATCTTGACAGAACATCTTGTAAGAACAGCACTATTATGGATAATGGCTTGAAAAATCAATTAAAATAGCAATTTTTGTGAACCAAATTCACCCTTGCTTTAAGGACTGGCCATTTGTCCAGTGCTTGCACTGTACAGATTGTGGATGTGTCCTGTGTGTTTTGTAGGATTCTGCAGTGGAGGAAAGTCTGACACAGAGTCCTCTGAGATTAGTGAGGCATGTCTAATGCTGCAGGATGCCAAGACGACCGCTTTCAGACCTGTGATGAAGAGGTGAGGCAGGTGAGCCCTTTGATGATGCACACACACACACACACACACACACACACACACACACACACACACACACACACACACACACACACACACACACACACACACGCACACACACCTGAACATTTTACCTTACTATACTTGTGAGGACTTTTCTTCTGTTGATACCATCACATACACTTAATCTTTGTAACTGAATGGAAGCTTTTTTGCTCATTTTAATATGTATTTTTCACTCAAGGTGATCATCAAAAGTTCAAAACTGCCAACGATTCCTTTCATGTTTTACTAAAAGGCTTTCTGTCAAACTGAACATAGTTCTATTAACATACATATTTTAAATCCACTCATGTGCGATTACAACTCCTTACTCCTAGTCAACAAACACATTGAGACTAATAGCATTACAAGCCATAGGATATACGCAAATAGATGACATGCAGATCTAGGAGCAATAACTGGATCACATATAAAAGTTAACAATAATGATAGGATGCCTTATGATTATATATATATATATATATATATATATATATATATATATATATATATATATATATATATATATATATATATATATATATATATATAAACTTTAAGTGTATTGTGCTTCATGTCCGTAGGCTGACCGAAGCGCTGTCCTTAAGCACCGGCACGGTTCTGTAACTTTATTTATTCACTGTGGACCCGAAATGATGATGGTGATGAAGAGAAATGTGCGTAACCGACCGGAACTCGCCATGTACGCGCGACCAGCCAACCAGCGGAGGTAGCCAGCATTTTGCACAATATGATTCTTGACGGTGTTAATAACTTTATGCAATGTTTAAAAAAAATGCAACTGTTATAAACAAACAAAACAACAAAAAAATCTGTGTGTTCTGATGTCCGCACCGGCAATCGTAGCTTAGTGTTCTTATGTATTTATTATATTATTTAGTATTTAATATCACCAGCTATTTATTTCGCACCATGCGTCTCCTCTGTGTTTGGTTGTGAACTTTATTTCTTGTTCTCGGTGTTTACTTGTTTTTTGTTTTTTTTTCTTCTTCTTCTTCTTCTTTTTTGATGAAATGTGTAGCTTATTGTTGGTCTTTTTTAATTTAATTTTGGAAAAGGAATATAGAAGCTTAAAGAGTGCCCTATATTCTCGGGAATATATAACAGCATTAATGATGACTTTGACCAATCAGTATTCCATTTGTAAGCTATTTTATACGAATGCATTTTCCCACAAGTATGTCATTTCTGTGTTATGATTTCCTTGCTTACTAATGGGCTGATTAAACCTTTAAAACATTTCAAACTTTTCACTTGATTCACGTTTTTGGAAGGTTAATACTAAGCAGGGTATCTGTCCCTTGTTTTCAGAATTTCATCTGAAACACTGAACACTTCATTTTCAGGCACAAGTATATCTGAATGCAGTTGTGCACCATAGATGTCAAAGAGTCATCTGCAGTCATGTGGAAAGCTCAGTGCTGTTGAATGACCTTAAATTTCTAAGTGTGAAATACAATCTGGCTACAAAATGTATTTGTAAAAAGCTGGATTTGGACCTACTGTATATAGACACTGTAAGTGTTCTGCTCCCTGGATGTTCCTTGTCGCTGGTGTAATGATATCAAAGTTACTGCCATCCTTTGCACCTTTAACCATGTACAGTATCGGTTACCTGTAAAAGTGCATGTACTATCCCTTTAATTATCTTTTGTATTAAAGCGTGATGGATACATCAGAGACCCTCGTTAAAGTCAATTATATTCCTTAAAATATTTTAATGTACAAAAGGTATACAATTGATGTTACCACCCTAGTGATATGGACACCTTTATTTCTGAGAACGTAGACCTACAGTATATACGGATGCAGTGCTACAGGCTATTTTGGGGGATCTTCAATAGCTTCTTTATAAAAGGTAAGACTTCAGCTTCCTAAAATAATTCTCGTATGGAACAATTCTGAAAGCGTACCCATAGGGAGCAAATAATCTTTGTTGTTGTTTTTATTGTTGTTGTTGTTGTTGTTTTTCTCTTTACAGTGTAAGTTTTGGTGTTATTTCATAACAGTAGCCAAGATTTTATATAAAAGGATGTCTGGATGCAGTTATACTGTAAACGCCCCAGAATGAGTTACTGGCCTGGAAAAGACAGCAAAATAAAAAAGACAAAGGATTAAATTGTATTTCATACGGTATTAGTATGAGTCTTAAAGCATGTGATAAACGCGTTAGCTGGATTCATAAGCGCTGTAGTCCGTTTGAGATATAAAAAGTATATTCTGACTTTATCAGACATATTTAATAAATACGTTACAGTCAAGCTCCTGTTTGTCATTTGCTACCTGACAGAACAAATAAATTATAGACTACTGCAGTGCGACTCAAAAAGGACCTGTTTATTAGATGATTGTTTGTATCAGGTGTAAAATAAATAAATAAATAAAAATAGATAGATAGATAGATAGATAGATAGATAGATAGATAGATAGATAGATAGATAGATAGATAGATAGATAGATAGATAGATAGATAGATAGATAGAAGTGCAAAGAGAAGCAATTGTGCAAATAGACAAGTGCAGACAAATATGTACATACTTTATATATACGTGTATATATTTATTATTTCTTGTAGTATATTATATGTAAAGAAATGTACAGTGAATAAATATAATGCAAACATACTGGCATCTACTAAGCATGGGAATTATATATTTGTACACTGGATTAGTGATTATGAATATTGGAAAACAGCCTTGGCTATTTTAAGAAGAATTTAAAAACAGTATTATATATTTAAAATAAAAACCGAAAGTAAAAACTGGTCGGAATCATTAAGCTATGTAAAGGTATCGCGCTTAGGGTGTTTTTCTCTGCATTTTATTTTATTATTAAAGGTCAGAGAAGCTTGATTTAAGATGATCTCCAGTTCCATGCAATATGTCTAAATATAATCTATACATAATCTCTCTGGGTCGTATTCAGAACAGTGTTTTGATTAAGGGACAGTCGGAGTTGGACATGGTCCATAATGACATGGAAAAGAATTTAAGAGCCGGGTATTAATGTTTAATGAAAAACGGACTGCGCCTGATTTGCGAATTCAGAAGATCTGATATTGCAGAGTCACTTTTGATTTATCCTCGACCTGAATCTCCCAAAGGAAATGCATGTAATACTCGTAACACACATTTACATAGTAAATAGGCTAGTAAAGTACAATTAAGCAATATTAAACAACGCAAAGACAAACTGCTGGGCCTGTGTATCCTCTATTTCATAACCTGTGTAGGGCTCATAAACAGGGTTTAACAGACCTACAGTTGTTTTTTTTTTAGAGAAGGCTATATGAAATATTAAAGAGGGAGCTAATTAAAAATGAGGATGTAGAGCAAAGCTGCCAAACCTGATTGAAGGTAGTGATGCATGCGCAGAGGGATTAAAGCAGCAAAAACGGCATCGGGCTCAAGCAATCACTAATAGAGCAATTAAGAGCCTGTCTTACATCGGCTTAACAGCACCTTAAAACAGGGCACGAGAGAGAGAGGAGTCAGTTTAAACAGTGTATGTCCCTGGGCTTATAAATAGTCTAATAAAGTCTAGGTTATATTATTGTTACGGTTGTTGTTACTACTACTACTACTACTACTACTACTACTACTACTACTACTACTACTACTACTACTACTACTACTACCAATAATAATAATAATAATAATAATAATAATAATAATAATAATAGTTTTATGTATCTATTTATTGTTTCCTCCACTGAATGTACATAATGTAGGGTGAGCATTATGTGTTAATCATAACATGAGTAAGAAGAAGGAGAAGAAGAAGAAGGAGAAGAAGAAAAAAAATAGAATGCTTAATAGGCTTTTTTAACATCCATGCTAAAAAAAGACGTCATTAATAAGACCTCAGGGAGTAATGCAATTTACATCTTCTCTATTTACAACTTTATATATATATATATATATATATATATATATATATATATATATATATATATATATATATATATATATATATATATATATATATATATATATATATTATTTCTTGTAGTATATTATATGCATGTCTTATGTCTTGTAGTCCACTGAAGGCCTTGTAGGCCTGTATGGATGCTCAGAGGATCTAATTGAGCCAATCCTTTTCCTGGAGCACACTTTTTCCAGCACATTTTAGTGTGTTTTCTGCTCTAAACCTGCACTTAATCAAACAAGGGCTATTAGCTAATTTGCTCAATCAAGTGTGATAGAAGAGTAAAATACTCAGGACAAAAGAACCCAGGAGCAGAAAGCCGATATAAAGCTACAACATCTGAGGACCGAAACAGGTTTTGAGCCTTCTAACTGACATACATTTTTTTACCTTAACTTTGAATTCTATTTCCATAGAAGAGTACACCATGTACTTCTCAATATTGATTTTTTGTAACCTCAATTAGACTATTAAATTGCAAATGTAAATCATTACCAAATCATGTACTAATGTGTATTAGTTTGCATATTTACAAGCCAGAGTAGTTTGCATATCAAGGCATGGTGTTGTCTGTAAGATCCACTGTCTTTAAGTTTTGCAAATGATATTGTTAGGCTAAAAAGAAACCCATTTTATTCTCACTGCCCCTGAAAAGCTGTGCCTTTAGCACAGTATTCTTATCTTGTACACCTGCTGTTCAAATGCAAATCTGCATAGACCATGCTTTTATAGACATATAAATTATTATAATAAATAAACTATTATTAATATAGTTCTATTGTATGGCATTTGTATTTCTCATATAATTATTATTTACACTAATGTTCCCTTCAGACTGTGTTTTCAGTGATGAATCTGCATATGGATGAATAGACAGCAACCCATTTATGATGTGTCAAACGTCAGTGAAATTCTGACCACAGAAAAGTAGGTTATGAGAGGTTTATTCCTCGTCTACCTCACATTTGTTTCTATCTGTTTGCTTATTAAGCATACCGCCACTTTATATAACCCAGTAACTGATTTGGACATGGCCAAATAATAAGGTCTGTAATCTCATCTCTTGCAAGACTTTGCCAAAAGATCTGCACAAAGAGGCCTGGTGGAAGGTACCATTTGATTTGCACAAAATAGAGTACTTGTCAGAAAAGGTCTCTATGAGGATGGCTCTGGGTTCAAATGTTGATGAGTGGGACAAGCAGCACAGTTCATTACGTTTTGTCAAAGGGTGCAATGAAAAGTGAGCAAGGCTTTGTTCCTGTGCATGTCTCCCTCTGTGGAATTCTGGCTCTCTGATGTCGTTACCAATGTCTGCGCTAATGAGTTTTGTCAAAGATAATTACGGGCTGTTGGATGAAAAGGTGTCTTTGTGCGGTCCGCTTGTGGACGGTGCATCTCTGACCTTCCCTGTGCACTTTTGGTGACCGGTTCCTGATGCCGAGCTTAAAAGTGGTGGGCATAAAAACAACAATGTCCTGGATGCTCTCAGTTTAGTCCCACAACTCACCGACAACTTAGTTTGGCACAAAAATGGAAAAGAATTGAATTTGGAGCAAACCCCTAGTTTTTAAATGAGTCTATATTCAGACATTCATTCTTTCCTCTCACAAAAAAACACTTTACTGTAGCTTTCTTTAGTCGAAAAAAGTACTCCAAATCTTTTCATCTATGATGTCCTTGTACTGTTCTTTAAAACAGACTCATTTGAAAACATTTAAAACCCCTCAAACCTTAACAAGTTTAAGATGTTTGCATAGAACCATCATCCCTGCTAATGCCACAAGGACATGATGTACCTTTGAATGATTTACTTATGATCATGTTAAATGATTCAAATGAATCATTTACATGTGAGCAACACTTTAGGGTACAGGGTTGTGATCTTAATGTGGTTATTAGAGAAATAAGAATGCAAGATCTAACTTTTGTTGTTATTATATAAAACTAAATCATTTCAATCATTTCATGTTTAGTGCTGAGTGAAGGTCGAACAAAACCTTTTATTTCTATAACCGACTGTGGAGATTAGACTTTCTCTTGAAATATACACACAAGCAAATTTATTTATTTATTTATTTAAACACAGATACCGTTTACTGTGTGTTTTTTTTTTTTACCTTTCCCATTACTTTACATACTGTACATGTGTATGACAAATGGGGACACGTGTGTGTGTGTGTGTGTGTGTGTGTGTGTGTGTGTGTGTGTGTGTGTGTGTGTGTGTGTGTGTGTGTGTGTGAGAGAGAGAGAGAGTAAAAAATGGCAGCCGATTTCATTTTAATGCTGCTTTCATAATCCATCCAACATTCAATCTATTAATTTAATCTCTCCCTCTCCTTCTGATTTTCTTCCTCTTGTTCACCCCCACCATTTGTTTGGGGTTTAATCCTCGATTGGGTTTTACCCCCATTTCACTCATTGACACAACTGCACACAACCGCCTTGTACTCCATGACACCTCAATATGTAAGCTAATAGCATTCTTGTAATTATCTTCATAATTATTACTATTGTGAGAAACATTCGTATGGTCTTGGATAGAAAAGAGAAAACATTTAAAAAAATATAAAAATTACACTGCTTATATGAGTAGCTGGAAATAAACTTGTGTAAAACCTGATGATTAGACTCATGAGATATGCATGTGGATTTTAAACTTAATGTTAAAAATGTATTTTTAATTTTTTTTATTGCTTTTCACTTTGAACTTAAGTCCTTGCCCATGATTAGTTTATGCTGATATTATTTTTTCCCAATACAGTGACATGTGGATTTATTTTTCATGTGAATTCATATAGATTTATTTGCATGTATAATAGTTTTCCCCAAAATGTGATTATACATTACTCACAATCACATGTGAAATGTATGCCATCCCACAGAGAAGAAAAAATCAAAGCTTTTTACAAGCCCAGTGTTTTCAAACAGAAAGCAAGAATATGAACAATTCTGTGTACATTTATATCCAACTTCCTTTTCTCTTGCTATAATAATGCAGAATGTCTTAAATTCTTCCATGCCAGGCTTTTCAGCACCATCAACAATCCTGAGCATTAAATACCAGAGATTAGAATGTGTATGACAGTGTTTATTCGCTATCTCCATCAGGTTATGATCCATCATCACCTCTGATAATTCTGGAAGAGTGTGTGTAGGAGGCAAAATTTCACAAGGTGCATGCCTTCATATCATTGGTGGTTTTCCTAGCCTTAGTAGCATTTGTAGACTTTAGTATAATTCATATTTCAACATTATCACTCTGATATGATATGAGGAGGAAGATCGTGACATGGTAGATGGGAAACAAACCTCAAAAAAAAAAAAAAACCTGCTGTGACTTTCAGCTTTTATGGGCATTTCTGTGCTCACAGGTGGAATGGGGCGTTATGAGGCATTACCGTAGTTCCATGCCAATTAACACATGCCAGTGGAACCGTGTGTGCCAGAACAGTGCGAGTATCAAAGCAGGGCCGTCCCAACATGCCCACCCCACACATTACAACCTATACAGACATACAGCAAGCTCCAGCAGACCTGAAGGGGTTCGACACACAGACCACACATCGTCATAGCTCAATCTGAGCCATAAAGCACAGCTATTACGTGTGTGTGGGATTTTCGGCCTGTTAAAGAAAAGAACGGCCCTCTGGGAATGACAGAGCATCATAATTACACATTTTATTGAGCATTTCGTTCCAGCTAGGACCGATTCTGTTCCTAAGCATTTCCATTTGCCCTCTCTTTCATGTGGGGAAACCTCGAAGCGCTGCGGCTTGCCCGTTTCAAAGGTGGGCCTGACAAATATTTACAGCCTGACATGAAGTCATGTCTAATCAGCACTCGTGCACCAGGTTTCAGAGGAATCTGTTCTTGGCATGCGCTTATCTTGTACATAATAAATGATCCTTGCAGAAAGACATAGAGCCTTGAAGAGGCTGCCCAAAAATAATAAGTGACACATCTCTGTGGAATTACTTATAATGGAGGAAAGGTAATGTAACACACACTGACAAAATGGTGGAAGTAAATGGGGACTTCCCCCTGCTGGATACATGAAGAACTGCAGCTAGTGTTTTTTTTTTTTTTTTAATAATAAATAATAAATATTTTCATTGAGAATTCACAGAGAAGTAAAAAAAAAAAAAAAATCAGGTGACATCCATATTTTTAGGGTGTAAAGACACAGGAAGATACTAAACTAAAAAAAAAAAAAAAACAGGTGACATCCATATTTTAGGGTGTAAAGACACAGGAAGATACTAAACTAAAAAAAAAAAAAAAAACAGAACAGAAGGACAGAAAAAATATAAAAGTCAAGCAACAAAATGAAGGTGTGAAAGAGAAAATGTAATGTAAAATGTAAAATATGATGTGAACGGCATTAATAAAATGTTCGGCCCAAAATATAACTGCCTTTCTATCAAAATAAGTCAAATGTAATTGCCTTTCTAGGTTTCACCCGTTTGCAGCCTGTCCTGTTCCTAATGTCCCCATGTGCTTAAATCCAATGGGTCTGAAATGCAGATTTATGACAGTAATATGTTCTTTTCCATGCTTTAACAATTCATACAGCCGTATAGCTGGCCCGCATTACCCAAAACACACTTTTCCCTCTTGTATTAGGAGCTATGGGGATAGCAGACCTTAAAAATGAGAGCCATAAATCACACTTGCCAACTATTATTCCATTAACAGAAGCATGGTTCTGTCATTTGGGGCATGCTAATAGTCCACGGATGATGACTGTGACTGTTAACAACGCCAAAGCTGAGTGAAGAAAGAGCCACGGCTTCATTTGTGCCATGGATCAGAGAGACAATTCACTTGTTTGGTGGTCCAGGGGCCTTGTCCTTTTCCTCCCCCTCCTCTTTCTCATCTGTTCTACATTTCCCCTCTTTTGCTTTCCCTCCTCCACAATTGAGTTTCTAAATCCTGCCTCTTTGTGGTCATCCGCTGAGCCCCCACGACAAACTGGTGGCACATTTTCACAATCTACAGGCCTCAGGATACCAGGATACCATGGCAGAACATATTAAATTTGTTACCAATTTTAAATCTTGGCCGCAGTTCGTGCCGTCGGCTCGCAGGAGGCCGAGGGTTCGAGTCGGGCGCGACCGCAACCACAATACAAACAAAGAGCAAGGAAGAGCAGCTACTTGTGTTCACTTTCCTCTGGAAATGTTTAGAGAAAAGACTTGGCAAAAATAACTCTGCATAATGGCATTAGCATGAAACCAGATCCCTGCCTCAGAGTGTGTGTGTTGCACTCATGATCCAGTGAGACAATACAGAGTACTTTTTACTTAACAGTGAAGCTCAGTCGAGACAAAACAGAAGAATGAGTCAGTTTTTCAAAATCAGAGGTCGTCTGCTTTCATCTTTTATAAGGTACAGGTGTGGGAAAGATACTTGTGCACTTTGATCTGGGTCATTTTCATCGTCAGACGGACTGTGCGGTGGAAAAACTACACAGACGTTTGAGAGCTGTTGCACAAAGTAAGATGGATCTGTTAATGAAAAGTTTAGACATTTAATATGGAATTATGAAAAAAAAAATATAAATGGAAATGATAAAATTCTGGACTTGAGAAATGTGTACAAATTCAAAAGAGCAAAATGTTTCTTAGCTTTATGAAAATATATTGTAACAGCCACTAATCCCAGGCACAACATAGACACAACCGTGTACAGTATGTATCCAAATTATTGACTTGGTCAGACCAGTGTGTGTGTGTGTGTGTGTGTGTGTGTGTGTGTGTGTGTGTGTGTGTGTGTGTGTGTGTGTGTGTGTGTGTGTGTGTGTGTGTGTGTGTGTGTGTGTGTGTGTGTGAGCAAGCACTAGTGTGACAGCATGTCCTGGAAGCACATTTTGATGGTTAATTGTTTCTCCTCCCTCCAGTCAGGCCCTGATGGAGTGTCTTCAGCCATGTTGGCTGTGTGGCAGGGCCATGAGTGCAGCTGTCACTGGTGGAACTGCACTGACCTCTAGAGACTGATCTCTCCAGGTGCAACACACAGTCTACACACACACACACACACACACACACACACACACACACACACACACACACACACACACACACACACATGCATGCATACTGTCTCAGTAGACAGCTCAAGCACCGGTGTGACAGTGGGAGATCAGTCACAGGCTTGGTTAAAGTTAACAACACTTCTGCTTAACCCATTTTCCCTACACACACACACACACACACACACACACACACACACACACACACACACACACACACACACACACACACACACACACACACACACACACACACAGTTCTCCATAATGTCCATACATTGAGTTGTTCTCTCAAAAGCCTATTTTATCCCTTGATGCTAAGATAAAAAGTAGCTTACTGAGCACCGGAGAAATTACAAAGCCTTCCGTGTTACAGCTTTACCTCTGCCTGTTAACACAACAGGTAACACTAGTGACTCCTTCAGAAAAGTCCCATATCAACAATTACACTTTTTTGCTATACAAGTGTATAGTTTGACAGCTGTGAGAAGTGTATAGAAATAAAAAACGATTAAAATAAGATCATTAATATAAACCTTACAACTGAAAATATTGTCAGGTATACGCGCACACACACACACACACACACACACACACACACACACACACACACACACACACACGAACACACACACACACACACGCACACAAGCAAAGTTGCGACCACCCTGGAGTGTCTGTGCACCCAGTCTCACCCCTGCACTGAGCCTCGCCTGGTCTTAATGTGTTTAGCAAACACTCATCTATTCTCTTCTGCACCATAACACTGAACACAATCTGTTTTTGCTTCATTATAGCCCAGTTCATCCACAGTTCACACAGCTCGGTTTGTGTATATGAACGTAAACGTGTGTGTATGTGCCGTATGTGTGAATTTATAATTCTGACTCTAGCCCTGACATTACTGGATGTGAAACTTCCAGTAAAACAGAGTGTTGTAAAAATGGATGTAAGATAGTTTTCTCAAGATGGGACTAATAAAAACGCATAACCTCTAAGTCGTAATAAGTTTGTCATATTCTTTTCTGTTTCCTTTTAAGCCTTTTAAGAACAGTCGTAGATCTCTCGTTCTTGTAACTACATACATCTCTAATTAGTTTTACTGTAGTTAATTAAAGTGTGGTGTCGTTATATAGTCATGCCTTTAAGTGTAAATTTAATGAACACTTTATAACATTATGAGTTGCAAAATATATTCGAAATTTTTTTTTTTCTGTGACTAAAGAATATTTTAACAGCTGGAGTTAAAGTGAGACCGAAGGAAAAGAATATTCATATTAACAAAAAACACACAGAATGAAAGCATTATTTCAAGATAAAGAATAAGAAGAATGCAAAATAATTCAAAAATATAAAATACATTACGTTTGCTGTGTCGTGTTCTGTTTTTATTTTTTAAACACATACTTTTGTACAGATGTTAAAGTACACTTTATCTCATTCAGAATTTAAACCCCTCATGAGTTATATTTTGCTGTTGCTGTTATCATCATCATCATCAGCATCATCAGCATCATCAGCATCATTGTCATTTATGACCTGCAATAAAAACATAATGAAAAGCTGAAGCAATAAATATATGTGTGTGAGGCAGGGCCATGAAGCACTACTCCCCAGAGATAACATAATAAAATAAATAGAAGTAAAGATGTCACTGAAATAACGCTGCACGCTTTTAGCACTGTTTAAAGCATTTTTCAGGCAGAGGCTTTCCTTCAGTGTAGGTAATACGTCTCAGTGACGATATCCAGAGAGCTGGCGTGTTAACACACTTTCACAGACTATGTAGCACATTTCAATCCACCCCCCACCCACCCCACAGTATAGACAAACAGATTTTAGACAATCAGATACTTTGTGTGTGTGTGTGTGTGTGTGTGTGTGTGTGTGTGTGTGTGTGTGTGTGTGTGTGTGTGTGTGTGTGTGTGTGTGTGTGTGTATGTGTAAACATGGAGATGCACAGATGCCCTGTGCCATAAGGCAGTAAGACTCATTAGGCTAGTGTCTAATGCATGAATCAAAGGGGAGAAGAAGGAAACGATCAATCTAACTAATGGGAATCCCAGGTGAGGAATGTGGGCAGAGCTGGTCCAGCTGTACCCTCTCTCAGTGACCTCCCAACTTAAACACATACACACTCACACGTTTGCACACACACATACACAAACGCAGCATGTTTTAACACATGATGTCTGTCTACATACACTTAACAGCTGGTTTAAAGCTCCAGCATACCAGTCCCGACATTCTCACTCTCACTAAAACAAACCCGAATACGCCAGTTGATGTCGAGTGCTCGAATCTGATTGGTCAGAAGGTGTTCTTTTACAGTACAGCGATCCTACTAATGTGTAATTATCTCTGTTGTAAAAACGTACACATGGACCTCTACAAGCAATTATAATTGTAAGGAAGTGTTTATTACAAATTGTGAAAAAATGTGTATTGTGTCAATGGGTTTTAACCGTTTTCCAGACAAGGTTGTGCTTTCTAGGCTTCAGGAACTGCATTTATTTTGTACCTAGAGGATGGTGATGAGAAATATTATTTTTATTTATTTATTTATTTATTTATTTATTTATTTATTTATTTATTTATTTATTTATTTATTTATTTATTTATTTATTTATTTTTATTTCAATGTGGTGGTATAATAGAAATAATGTGCTGTTATGAGAAAATAATCTACTTCAAGGAAATCACAGCACAGCACACTTCATTGATTATTTTCCTATTAAAGCTCACCCTGTCATGTTTTATCCCATTCTTAGAATTGACATATAGGTGTTCGCACACTCCCATATGCTGACACAACACCACACCACACCTCACCACACCACCCTCTTTCTCAGCTCCTTCTCAGCAGGGCACGAGGGAGCATACAGTAACACATCCCATGTGTCAGCTGTCTGGGGCTCAGTGTGTGTGCTGGTGTCCGCACATGTGTGTGCCATATTTACCCACCCAAGAGGACCTTCTCCACATGGGGCTCCATCAAGCGGACAGATAAGACTGGAAGAAAAGTGCCATGTTTTTACAGCGTCCATTTCTCTCTCTACGGTTGTTTATTTTCAGTTTTCATTGTTTCAACAGCTATGAGTGCACCATGCAGGCATGGAGAGTGTCCTTTCTCACTCTGCTTCGAGCTCTAATACAAACACAGGCATCCTCTCTGTCGCAAAACACAAGGGCATCCGGGTCACCCACAACCGGTTTGCTGACAGACAGCCACTTCTGCTTTAATCTCTTAACCTGAGTCAACATTCTCCATCTCATTCCTCACTATCCGCTACTTATCAGCCAGGCACTCCATTACACACTCGCACACTCAGACACAGGCAGAGAGAAATCGGTTATGTGAAACACAAGCTGATTTAAACCAGGGAGGGACCTTTGACCCGCCACTTGGAGAATAACACAGAAGTCAAGGAGAGTCCCGTCGTGCAGTCAAATTCAGCCTTCTCCTGCAATTCATGCACTATTTCAAAATTGCTTACTGGTATACCTCGAGCCTGCAGCACTCAGAAAACTTTCATTAAATTGATTTTCAGTGTTCACCTATTTTGCAGATATAGGCTTGAAATATAAACCTTTCACCAGTGAATGTGCCCCCCCCCAGCCCAGTCTCTATTCCTCGTTATTTTGTCCCCTTTCTTTATCTTCATCTTCTTCTTCATCTTCTACTTCTCATATGCCGTAACTAATGATCTGGGGAGGGAGTGTGTTTGAAATTCTCCACGGTAACCATTTTCATAATTAAACACTTCTAATTTCAGAGCTTTGGCTGGCTCTGAGCAAACAGGCAGCAGCACATAGAGAGAGAGAGAGAGAGAGAGGGAGAGAGAGAGAGAGAGAGAGAGAGAGAGAGAGAGAGAGAGAGAGAGAGAGAGAGAGAGAGAGAGAGAGAGAGAGAGAGCACTTCAACGTCTTTCATTAGAGCTCCCACTTAATGTGGGCGGTAATGAAATGGGAGGACATTCAGCATTTCCCTGCTCATTAGGAGCTAAACTGGGGGCATTTGTTTGTACAGGATCTGGCGAGGGTTATCAAAGCACATGGTCAATCACATTTAATAATGGGGAGGTATTACACACTTAATGAGTAATTTCGAATTATTCAAAATCTGACAAAAAAAAGCAAGCATCTACTGTAATTATTCATCATAAATTAAAGTTGCCATTATTTTTTTCCTGATCAAGGTTTAAATTACAGAACAAACAAAGCCCTCTTTAGAGACATATGCATGTATGTGTTATTTAGTGCCAGTGCTCAATAATTGCCATTGTGGTCTTTGGTCTCACTATAATATATTACACCTGTGTCCGTTTATAGTGTCAATTTCCACATCTCACTATTTGAGAACCCATCACCATCTGACAGCCTGCCATTACATTCGAACATCAGAATTATATCCACAAACAAAGAGACATATTGATGATTTTGAGTATATCAGCTCGTTTGTTACAAGAAAGTCTCCAGAAGCAATGCTAGCGGAGACTTAAACAGCAAACCGGTGTCTAAATTATTAAAGAGGGAGGAAATAATAATTGCCTATATATTCCTCTGCTCATTCTTCTCTCTATAAACACGTCGAGCTGGAGGTATTTGACATTCAGCAGAGGTTTGTAATGTAAATGACAGGACTGTATTTCTCCTCCATATCTTAACAGCCAATGAAGTGATCGAGTGGAGAGAAAAAAAAAAAACAGGCGGCTACAGGTGGGGGTCAATTATCATTTGAATAATCGAGACGGCGGCGGACGGCCTCGGAGCACCCCGTGAAGTGTGACACGTTTCTATCTTCATGCATTTCAATGAAGTCAGACTGGTACATAAAAGGTTATCACCTAGGAAACATATTTGCCTAAGCACAAGTTAAACAGCCGAGCCAGATCGGCATAGATATTCAATTTAGCCAGTCAACCCTGACCTATAAATATTTCAACAAAACCCGGCGAGAACGATTTCTCTTCCTCCCTCTCTCTTTCTCCCTCTCTCTTTCTCACTCGCTCTCTCTCTTGCTCTCCCTTCCTCCCTCCCGTCTTTGATCCAATTCCATTTCAGCTGCTACAGATATGAAGGAGGGGTAGAGAGAGAGAGAGAGAGAGAGAGAGAGAGAGAGAGAGAGAGAGAGAGAGAGAGAGAGAGAGAGAGAGAGAGAGAGAGAGAGAGAGAGATGGGAAGGGGAAAAGAGAAAAAAGATAAATAAAGGAAGGGGTGGTGAAAGAAAAGTCAAGCACACTGCAACTTATCTATTAAATGTATTGTTAAATGCATCTGGTCTCTCCAGGCTTAGAAGTGGGAGGATAGGGAAGACCATAAAAAGAGAGAGAGAGTGCTAGATGTCTCATAAGTTCAAGGGACAGAATGATAGATAATCTATAAGGTTTGCTAAGAAACAGATCTATTTGACACATGGCCTCCTCTCTCTCTGTCTGCATTAATCAGGTGGAGTTTACTGTGCGCTGGAGTAATGCGCATGGGGGCTCCTCGAAGTGAGGCGGAGGTCAAGCAGGACGAGATTAATCAGTGACGCACTGTTAAAGAAGACGTTGCTCACAATGATGTAGAATACATCCCACACACCCTCTATCCAATATCAGTGTACTCTATACTGTAGCACTTGAGTCAAGTCTATGAGGAAAACAAGTGAATTTTGCGACACACCTCCACTGACGGATCCAGAGACACTGACTTTAGAAAGCTCTCGAGGGAGAATTTTGCAGGCATGAGAATGACACAGTGACACAAACACTGTTTTTTTTTACTCAAATGTATACAGCGAATATCCCATTTTGCCCTCCAGCTGGAGTCTCGGTGGATTCAGAAAATTCAGTTCAGTTTTATTTGTATAGCACTTTTAAGAAAAAAATATTGCCAGAAAGCAGCTTTACAGAAATCTAGATGTGGATTTAGATAACTAATGAGCAAGCCAGAGGTGACAGTGGTGAGGTGAGAAAAAAAACACCCAGAAATGACATGAAATAATCTTGACAAAAGCCTAAATTCTAAATCATTACAGAATTTGAGTACTGGGTTAAGAACAGAACAGTCTTCCTGATTGGAGCATTGGAAATGATTTATTTGTGGGACCATCAACAGCATCAGAAGCTGAGTACAATGTACCATTTGACCCTGAATTATTCATAACGCCAATCATAGGCCCTCATTTGGTACTTTTGTTATTCTAGCAGTACAAGTTACTAAATACAGTGGATCCATGTAGTAATGTGTGTCTGTATGAGCCAAATGGCAATGAAAAACACAATATGGGATCAGGGATTTGGAATCAGTCACACAGGAAGATGCCACAAATGTTTGCAATATTCAAATGTCAAAATAATATAATCTATGGGTGACCCACACTGAACCAGTAGAACAAAAAAACATTTACAGTCCGTCATCGGCAAAGAAATTGGATGAGCATCAATGCATATACAAATCATCAAAGAAAAAAATGCACAAAGCAGCAGGACAAACTATCACTCACTCACTCACTCACTCACTCACTCACTCACTCACTCACTCACTCACTCACTCACTCACTCACTCACTCACTCACTCACTCACTCACTCACTCACTTTCAGCAGCTGTTTATCCTGGTTAGGTTTGCCGGGGACCAGAGTGTATCCCAGAAACTGGAGAACCCACAGGAACCCACAGGAACCCACAATGAGAGCATGGATACAGAGTGTAACCCAAGCTCAGGGTGGAAGCTGGAATAGTAGAGGTGTTAAAGCTACACACTACACCAACATGCCAACAAAGGGTGACTTTAATCTGAGCATATATGGAGTAGATTAGTGGTAGAAAAACCATATACACTGATAAAACAAGGATAGACAGAGAGCACAGGTTTCACAGGGGAAACCTGGATCTCTGTCTTCTTAAAGAATCCATGCTTGCTTCAGTGGATAATTAGTGAATAATCGGTGGATTTGTCTTTTTCTAAATTAATGCAACCGAGCTGCATCTAACTGTATGATAGTAAAATATAAACTATGATACCAAACTACTGTCTCATACAGTTTTAAAATACAATTTATTATGATATGTGGCCATGGAAGACTCTGTGTTTCACACTGTTACATACATACTCTTATATCCAAGACTTAAGCATATACACACAGAAAGAACTGACAACCTGCTCAGCTGGGGTTTCTTGAGCTCTCAGTCTCAGTATGTCTTTCAAAGAAAAAAAAAACACTGAGAGAGAAACGATGGAGCGAGAGAGAAACGAGTGCTGTCCAAGCCCCTTCTGTAGGGTTAAGCCACCCGTGGAGCCCCT
This sequence comes from Tachysurus fulvidraco, assembly GCF_022655615.1. Classification (NCBI taxonomy): domain Eukaryota; kingdom Metazoa; phylum Chordata; class Actinopteri; order Siluriformes; family Bagridae; genus Tachysurus; species Tachysurus fulvidraco. The sequence goes on from NC_062518.1 coordinate 5,046,494, forward strand.
GATGAGCGCCATGCTGTGACAGAAGACCTGTCAGCAGGGCCGCGTTACACTAGCGCTGGCCTGATTTAGCGGTGGGCAGACAGCGTGGCAGCGGGTGAAGGCCCCGGCTATTTGTCACCGCTGTGCCCGTGTCAAAGTGTCAGGCGGTGGGTGCAGCTGGCGCAAAAGACAGGGCCGTATGGCCTGAGAGCCAGGCGCTTGTCAACCTGGGCCGGGTGGAAGCTCTCCCCTCCCTTTCTTCATCTTCCTACATGTCTACTCTCTCTCTTCTCTCCAAGTCAATGGCTCTGTCACGTCTCTGAGATGCTGCCGATGTAATCTGCCCTCGTTTAGTTCTTCGTTACACCTCAGTGTGTCTATCTCCAGTGGGAGAGTGGGGTTTTGCAGATACTTTGGACTCCTTTCTTCCTTGACAAGTCTTCCTAATATTTTAGTCTCCTATTACTTTATCTTTTTTGAATATGAGGCCATATATTACATGCAAACTTTAAACATTTATTCTCTACAAAGTGCCATGCAAATATATTCCATCGGTACATAAAATGAATTCAGTATAATTATTCCACAAAGTGCCATAAACCATAAAACGCTCACTTGACCAAGAATAATGCTGAGAAAAATCATTCTGCTGTATTTTTCTGACCAGGATGAAGGTCAGATAATGAACTTGGCTTACTTTCTTACTTTCTTCATCTTAGCTTTTCTCAAGACTTTTATCTTGCAGAAATTCACTTCAGCATGTAATTTCCTGCCAAAAGAACATACTGCCTAAGAAAAAGAAAAGTATATAAAGTGCATGTTTTTAGAATATCCTGAGAAATCTAGGAACGAACCAAGAACACAGGATCACTTATTAACTCTTAGTTAAATCTAACACTAGCAAATGTCTGGCTTGTTCTCGAGGTAGAGGGAAACTGGCAAACACAGAGGAAACCCCTGAGTAGAAACTCCACACAAACTTGAACCCGAGGATCTGTGAGGGGAAGGTGGTTCCCACAGGGCCAGGATGATTTGTTTACTAGATATAGATGTTAATAAAATTAAATTATGATCTATAGGCACTTACAACACCTGACTTAATAGTAATGGTTTCCAATTCATTTTAAGTCTAAATTGCATCTTAATTGCATTCTAAATTGAATTGAATTAATGGTTTCCAATTTATTTTGTCATGTCAATGTTTTTATGTATTTAAAACCCATAACTTGTTATTGTTTATTTACAATTTAATTAAGAATGTCATTTCTTTTGCTACTGGTGCTACAACAAGGTCTTGGACCATCTTACTTATCTGGGAAATGTTCAATCAATTGAGATTAACTGGGAAGAAAAACACTGAATTAATTCAAGCAGCAAGTTGCACCAACATTAAACATGCACGTAAGATGCAAATGCATTTCTGTATTGTTTCTTAAGCTCCTTTCACTGTGTATTTAGTAGACAGGGAGTGGGAGAGGGAGATGTCACCAACACAAACAGGATATTTATGGGTCAAGTGGGGCCTGGGTGGGTTTTATGGCAGATTATGTCTTTCTCTCTGAAAAGATCACTAGCTGCCTTTACCAGGCTGCGAGGCATTCCCTGAGATGGATGGAGCGAGCATGATGGAGTGATGAGAGGATTAGCGGAGAGAAGAAGGAGGAGGGATGAGGGAGTCTGTCCATCTTGGCAGTGATGCGCTTGTTGTTTTTTTCCTTCTCCCTTTGTTGTAACCATCGCTCGTCTCTTTTCTTTTCCGCCTGTTTTCTTGTTTGCCTGTCTTGCTGTGCCCACCACACCCCCCACCCAAGTCCATCTGGTACCTTTAGTCGCCCTCAAAACAAGATCTCACTGAATTCCCTGGACTAATTATGGAGATACAAACACAGGCGGCCACGGGTTCAAGAGTGTCTTTCTCCACACACACACACACACACACACACACACACACACACACACACACACACACACACACACACACACACACACACACACACACACACACACACACACGTGTCCCATGAGAGGGAGTTTTTTTGAAAGGGAAAATTAATTGGATCAACTGGCAAGGCACTCCTAATGATAAGTGAACAAAGGAATCTTATGTCAGCTTTCATTTCAAAAGTTTGGTCACGTTCTTCCAAATGTTTTTTCATCCAAAAAAAAAAAAATTATATTTCAAATTGGTGTGAAGCCGTAATGATCCTGATTGAGCATCTCAATCCTTGATATCAAGATCTATTTCCCTTATATTGTACAAAAACCAAAGTTTGTTGATGGAAAATAAAGTGGCCGTAAAATATAAATTTATGTTTTAAAATGTTTAAATTGTTTTCCCTTAGTATAGACAACGCTGTATTGCTTCTTTGAAAAGAATTAACATTTTTTGATGACTCGTCCTGCACTTTGAGTTTTTCTGATAAAATACTCTCTAGATTTTGCATGCTGACAGGCATGTAATTAATACTCAGTATTATTTGTAAATATTTTTCCATATAAAGCATATTACAATATACTATAAGCTTTGCAATATAAAAAAAGATGTGTGACATGCCTCCCAGTGCAAACCCTGCATCTTTCTGTCATAATCAGTGCCACCGATGGTTGACAATGGCTCAATCTTTTATGGCATAGGTTCAAAAATGGGAGTCATCAAATAGCAGACAATGATGCCAGAACGAAAAACGATTTACTTGGAAGATGCTTAACACACCAAATACTAGCTAACATTGTCTTTATTGGCTTATTGGCACTTGGACTATAGAATGTGGAATTCAAAACTTGGAGCTCAGAATCTGTAATTTCTTTGTAATTCTGAACACAAAATGTGGAACTTGGAATTTTCAAATTAAAAATTTGTCATTTAAAATTTGGTATCTGGAACTCTGAAATTTGAAACTTGCAACTCAAAATTTGAAAATTTAGGAATTTAAAAAAATATATGTATACAATTTGCTATTTAGAATTTGGAATTTAGGAAAAAAATACAAAATGTTTTGACAAATTGGTGATTTGCACTAAAATATAAAAGATTTTCCTTTTGATGAAGTATTTTTAATTTTTTTTTTTTAAAGCAAAATGGAATCAACATACAGAAAGAGATCACAACTCTCAAGCCATTTCTTGGGAACTTGAAGCAGATTTAAGTCCTGTGAGTGCTGCACATGCTCCTTGTAGTACGTCCAGGCTTAATGGTTTCCATTTCACTGCCACTTATGTTGTTACAAATCAGTTTAATACATCAAAAGCGAATCATTCTCTTGGTTTGACTGCTTGGGCATCGACTAACTCATACCGTCTCATTTTTCACACATGGCATTAAGTGTGTCCAAAACTTTCACACCCTTCCTTCACCTCCTTACATAAACCTCTCTCGTTTTTCATGTCAGATCTGGAATCCATCTTAAACACACACCGTATCACATATCCTCAACCTTGACTTACTAATTCTTCCTTTGACAATGTTTTCCATTATTTTCAGAACGAATAAGATTGTTTAACAAGGTCTGTGGTAAAAACCTCACACCACGGCTGGTCTTTTTAAAACTTAACACACACAAGGAACATATGGCTGCCTCACATATCCACCAGTGCTTAGAATCAGATTTGAATAGGAAATTGCTTAATATCTGCATTTGGAGGAGCATAAATTTATAAGTGATAATTACAGGTTTATTAGCAAAGAAATGACAATTGTACTTTAGCTCTTAATTAAAGAGATTCCTAAAATATAATGGTATGGAGCAACAAAATATGTATAAATTATACAGTATAAAGATGTTAAAGAAGCGCTAGATGATTTTGCTATTGACTGATTATGAATAATACAAAACTAATCATAGAATATGGTATTGTAGTTTTAGTACAGCAATAGACCTGAGCTTATATTCATGAAAAGAGTTGCTCCTAGTGACGAAATTATAATACATTTCTTAGAAATTTCTCATGTTTCTCTTTAAATAGAAATAGAAGATCCTAGTAAAGATAAACGTTATTTATAAAGCACCTTAACCATTAAAACAGCTCTTAAGACCAAAAAAGTGCTAGGAGTAGCGAGGAGGACTTTTCAGAGGTTAAGAGTTTCTTTAGCAGAGGAGAAAATGACCAAAAGGTGAAGAGGGAGAAGAAAAGTGTTGTAAACTATATTTAATAATGATGGTAGGTTAATAAGATGCTACAATGCAAAATACACTAACATCTCCACCACAGTGCAGAAAGGCCATAGTGACAGAAATGATATAATTTGGCACTATGACATTTCTGCGCTGTGTCTGAGATGTTTACGTTGACATTTACATTACATTTATTACATTTATAACATACAGATGATAGCACATCTCTAATATGATCAATCACGGAAGTAATCCCTGCACTATATAGTCTCAAATATCTTAACATAGAGACAAAATAAAGGCTTGTAATAGACCATATTCTAAAAGCACCCCTTCTTTATTGGACAGCCAAAACAGAATGTGGCAAGCCCCACCTTCTTTCTAAGATAAAAATTGTTGTATTTATTTTCTTTGCTCAGAATTGCTCTGCGATTGGTACTGAATCACTCTTAAGCTAAGATTCCTAGTAAGACATTTTTAAGCGAAGTTAGGAGCTTACTGAAATCATTATGAGAATCTTTATGAATACAGGCCCTAGGAGTCCAACTGTTGAACATCCTGTTGAACATGTGACTAGATGAATATATCAAATTCGCATTGAACATGCATGCATGCATGTTATTATATTATAGACTGAAGATAAATTATGACCTTAAAAAGATCAACTTGGAGTAACTATGCTAGCTAGCTAGCTTGCAGGTTTTGTGTCTTATCTTGTCATATGTAAAGCTTGGTAATTTTGTTTAGTTTAACCTTCATAACATTTGATACAACTCCCAGGTCTCACAAGACCATGCACCTTTCTAATATTAAAAAGCTTTCTGTCATTCTGTGATTGTCTAGACACATTCAATATACAGATGTGGAGCGACTGGTTTTAGAAAAAATCCTGCCTGAGATTTTTTTTAATTCTCCATGCATTAAGGTCATGTGGTGGAACAGACAGGTCTGGGCCAAGTGTCTGAAACACTCAAAGTGCTCCAAAGAGCAGGTGGTATGTCTGAATTGCAGAAACAGACATTCACATTCACACTCACACTCCCAAACACACAGCTAATGAGCACACCTGTGAGATGGTTCCACCAAGACCCCCGTCCACTTTCTGCCAATATCCTGCCCTCCTGTCAAAGGGGACTGCAAGGTCTGAACAGGTGGCACAGCAAGGACCTACACCTCTGACGGGCACAGAACTAGCACACACACAACACCAGTGCCATATTAAATTCCCAGTGCCCGTGGCTCGGGCTGAAACCAGTAGCATGAGGCCAGTTCCTCATCTCCTAAGCAGATTAAAAGCAGCAACCTGTTCTCTGAAGAACAGAATGGGAAATCAGCATGATAAATTTCCATCCACATAAACGGCTAACACTGATTGGTTTAATCAGCACATGAATGAGTTGTTTATATTTTCTGTAAAAATTATGCTGTGAGCAAAAATTTAGCCAGGCATAATTTTTTTTATGTTTTTCTATTTATTTATTAATTATTTATTTATTTATTTATTTATTTATTTATTTATTTACACTATTTGATCTTACATAAATTACTTTCATATTTCAAATATTTTTCACCATTATTCTTACTTTTAGTAATTAATATGCCTTTGTGATGCGTCACACAGTTAACCAGCACAGCACCTCATACCTCAAAAACACACATACATGAAGCATATGTAAGTCATTATAAACACTTAATTGCTTTCCTCATTTTTTCTCTTCCCTTCACTTCTCTATTTATGTCTCGGTTCACGCATGAATATCTATCCTTGTGTCCTTTTGATACACACCCCAACCACCCAACACCCCACCCATTCTGAAAAAATGCAGAGAAAGAGTAGATAAAGGAATCAAAGGCAAGCTGCAAGACAAATTTAAGGAGATAAAATGTTCCTTTATTGCAGGTTGGAGCTCTACTCATTGAGCAAATGAAAGACTGATCTGTGTCGAACTAGTCGTCCGCTACGACCTGGACCTCTCACATAGGCAACGCTCTACTAACCAGGGCCTTCACACATATCACACACATCAGTCAAGCATTCACACACACACACACACACACACACACACACACACACACACACACACACACACACACACACACACATACACACACACACACACACACGAATAAGCAGGGTGTAATACTAAGTGCAAAAGTTTGTACATTGTACAATGCGAAGATAAATTTCTCCCCTTGATTATTAAACAGTATATTATTATAATTGATGGTTTTGTTTGCAAAAGTGAAAGAAATCAAAATAATATCATTTAATTTAAGGTAATTTGCAATATACTGTACACAAAAAAGGCTCAGTGATGCACACTGGAAGCCATGGCTAGCCTGTCTAGTACAAATTGCTGAAAATAAATGGAAAATTGTGGATTGGCCAGAAGAGTTTTGTTTCATTTTACCATGTGGACCAACAGGTGCATGTGTGTGACTTATCTGGGGAAGAGATGGCACCAGGATGCACTATGGGAGGAAGGCAAGCCAGCCGAGGCAGTGTGATACTTTGGGAAATGTTCTATTGGGAAACCTTGAGTTCTGGCCCTCATGTGGATGTCATTTGAACATGTAGGACCAACCTAAACATTGTTAGAGACCAAGCACCCTCCTTCATGGCAACAGAATTCCCTAATGGCAGAGGGCTTTTTCTGCCAAATAATGGTTTCTGACACACAGCAAATTGTTTGGAGAAATTTGTCATAGAGTTCATGGCCTCTAAATTCCACAAATCTCATTCTGATTGAGCATTAGAGGGATGTGCTAGGCAAACAAGTCTGATCCATGGAGGCCCCACTTTGCAACTTACATGCCTTAAAGGATCTGCTGCTAATATTTTGGTGCCAGATACCACAGCACACTTTCAGAGGCCCTAAGGAGTCCATGCCTCAAGGGCTAAGAACTGTTTTGATGGTACACTTTATAAGGCAGGTGGTTTTATGGTTATGGCTATTCAGTTTGTATAAATTTAACCACTCTGGTAGACTGATTTTGCTTGAGGTCACCCAGGGTCTTGCCCATTATCTGTATAACTTTTCTAAGCTTTTTTCAATTAGATGTAGGTATTTATCCTGATTAACATGCTGACAACAAAAAGGCTACACAAATAAATTGAAATCATGTCACATTCAAGTATAAAATTCTTTCAGTTCTCTTGCAGTTTGAAATATTGCGGGGAAAAATCTATGCAGACTAATCATTATTGCTAAACGGGCTCAGGTTAACTCAATGGAGGATTGTCCCCATAATAGCCCAGGTCAGAGATTATCTCCTCTTACCAAGGTGTGTAGGATAATCCAATTTTTCAACAAGGGCCACTCCAACAAAGGCCATTCAGAGACATGAATGGGAATTACCAGCTCCTGTTCAAAGCTGGCCTGCTGTGGGTGGAAACACAATAACGTTAATTACATCTTTTCTTCCAAAGCCCTTCCTCTGCTAAGTGCAGCCGTTGACAGCGAATTTGGCATTGGAGTGCTCCACAGAGCTTCGCTCCTGACTGCTCGAGCATGCCAATTTCTTTTTTTGTTGTTGCTTTTTTTTATTGCCAGATGCCAAAACAAATCATATTAAATTGTTAGTGAAGAACATTAAACCTTTTGGCTGTCCCAGGAACATCCAGTGCCAGCTAAACTTCATGTCAGAGAGAATGGGTGTTAGGAAAGCTTTTAGGAAACCCTGCCTTTGCCGCAATTATAAATAAGTTCCTTCATGGCGGGGCCATCATGGGTGGGCCTGAGGTGCTTGGCGAGAGGACAACTGATCACTGAAGTGGCTGTAAAGCAAGCCCTGCAAGCCCTCTCGAATATCCACTTTGTTACTGAAGAAATGTCTTCTTTCAAAGGGCCATTTGTCAACATATTTACAGCGACAATTCTCATAGCTAAGGAGACAAAGGTTGAGGGAGGGGAGTAAAAGAGAAGACTGAAAGAAATGGAAAGGTGGGAGCAGAAAGAAAGGTTGTTTGTGTGTGTGTGTGTGTGTGTGTGTGTGTGTGTGTGTGTGTGTGTGTGTGTGTGTGTGTGTGTGTGTGTGTGTGTGTGTGTGTGTGTGTGTGTGGATTTTGAATGCAAAATACTAACAACATGCAGCGACATGTTGTGATTCACTGGACTGCTAGCAATAAGTATGTTGGTGGCATATGCATGAATATTCAATTCAGCGTATGTGAGTCCAAATGTACCATCGTTATAATTGTGCCAGTGTGTACAGATGTGTTTGCGACTGTGCATAGACTCATGCATATGAATGCACTCTACCGACTGTACATGTGTGCATAAATTATGTTGCTTAAGTGTATGTAAAATTACACCAACCATTTGCCACTGGGATGTGCAGTCATTCACACACATTCCCTGTGAGACCTTCATGCCTGGCAGCTCAGTCATCAACAGTGACCATATCCTCAAGAGATCCACTTCCACACTTCATTTATGAGGAAAGAAATGAAAATATGGCCTTTTTTTTGCCACAATACCCAAGAGCAGGATGTTGGCACATGCTATATAACCTCCAGTGTTGTGGTCCATTACTTCATTACTTTGTTTGGTAGTTTGTTTGCTCCACAAACACATGAATCAGGGTTTTCTGGGAACTTATGATGTTGTATATTTTCCTTGGTTATATTTACACAAAACTGGTGCTTTAGGTTTAAAGATATGTTGTATAGAACACAGTGAAAAGAAATGCTATTTTATTAACAGCCTGTAAACTGCTGTCTACTGTATATGCATACCTAGAAAATTATAAGTAAAGTCAATAAAATAAAAATTGCCTATAGTTTAGTATCTCTTTTTAGCTCATTTAGCTGAAGACATCTCATCACATTTCAGAGAACTCAGAAAGAAGATCGTTCACACACACACAAAAAAAAGAAAACCTAACAGATATTTCCTTTGTATTTAGCGTATTTGACCTAATTTTAAGAACCAAAACATTGGCTTGTTTAAAGAAAATTTGAGGACAAAAGCAGGATGTTTAAAGATATTTAAACTCTGTGTGTTGAATTTTCTTGCTGTAATCAAAAGTAGTAATGTGAAGCACCAATAAAAAAAAAAAACATAACATAATCACATAAAATTATCTTGTTTATAGACATAATTACTAATGGTGTAGCATCAAATTGTCTCTACTATTGAAAGCAAATCAATTGATGCAAGTGGATCCCAGTTCTAAACTATATATATATATATATATATATATATATATATATATATATATATATATATATATATATATATATATATATCTCTTTTATATCTCTTATATATATATATATCTCTTTTGCAAATCAATTGATGCAAGTGGATCCCAGTTCTAAACTATATATATATATATATATATATATATATATATATATATATATATATATATATATATATATATATTATTGCATTCAAATATTGATTTAAGCTGTAAAAAGTCTGGAGTCGAAACAACGTAAACCAATAACAACCCTCAAAAAAGAAAGGATGTCTTAAGACGGTCTTGGCCTTGATTTTTCTCAGCCACGCGTTGACCATTTCTGCAGTGATTAGGATTAATTACAAGACAATCCGAAAAGATTATACACGGCAGTTTTAAGACTAGCATGTGGCAGACCGTGTGCCCTCTTGAGTTAAACTATTAATCCCTGGCCAGCTGCTCCACCAAACGGCAGATGACACATGAGCTATGATGAGTTTCACTTTCTTTTAGGGCACTGGATTATGAAAAATCCCTGATGGGAATTGTATATATCTGATTATATATATATATATATATATATATATATATATATATATATATATATATATATATATAAAATATTATTATTATATGTATTGAAATATGACAACTTATTATTATTTTAATGTTTATTTACCAATCAGTATACATTACAGTAGTGTAGAATATTTAGGTCCAGCAGTAAAATAAATTCAAAGTCGATCACGAAAATTTAAGGTCTTGCCTTAAGGTCTTGCCTTGACTTTATTGCAGTTTACTTCATGAAAGTGTTGTAAGTGCAACAAGGTTTACCCTGAACATTGTGCACTATTGAGGCATATAGCTGAATTAATGAATAAATAAAAGTGAAGAAATTATATTGTCATAAATTAGTTTATTATGCAATAGTGTATTTAAGTGTAATAAGAAATTTTTTACCAGTGCAAGATCTCAATTTTTTTTTACACGTTTTATACACTTTATATTTTTTCATGTACAACAGCTACAGTAAAGTGTTAGAAAAAGTAGTGTTCACTTTTTGTTTGTTTGTTTGTTTGTTTATACCTCATATACCTAATTTTTCTAATTTTATTAATTAATTGCTTTATTTGGTTACTTTTTTTATTGTAGTGACATGTGGTTTACTAACCGATGATACACATTAGAGAGAAGTTGAAAGTTCTGCAAGTTTATTATAAAATAAGATGTTGGGTTCAGAGAAAGGCATGCACTTGACTTATGATGTGTTTGCTTGAGACATTTGTGGGTTGCAATCCAGCAGCTTCACTTGCACAGAAGTTGTGGCTTTTGATCATCATTATGCACGGGAAGTAGAAACAATTTACTGTAGAATACTGGAAATAGAGCAATTACTAATGCAAAATATTACAAATACAGTTTTTTGACCATTTCCTCTTGTACAGAAGTACAGCAGAAGTTGTTGGAATGATATATCTCTCTCTACTTGTCCATTTAATAAAGAAAAACAGGGTGGGAAGAATGGTTTTGCCCCAAGTGAAAACTAGAATGAAAGCCCAGCCATCCCAGCTGCTCAGATTTGGCAGTAGAAGCACAAGTCCTTTTCTTCTTTCCTAGAAAAATCATTAATCATCACTCGTTTCTCTTTTGCTTTTGCCATCTGAGCTGAACCAAACTTTCTTTCTCACCCTGTCTCGCATGTCCTGATAAGATCAGACGTTTAAGACTGGCGGCGCACTGCATGCCGGCACCACCAGTATCACTATTCACTCCTCCGTCTCACTCTCTCTCACTCATCTTTTCTTTCTTTTTGTTAAAAGAGAACAGTTAAAGCCTGAAGAGGAGATGAAAACCAAACCACACTCACACTGCTGTCACCTATCACAACCTGCTTGCCCTCCCTATCATTTGGTCTGATTGAACACTTAGTGTGTGTGTGTACAGTGATACTGTTGGTGATAGCAGACAGTTCCCTCCTCCAGGCAGTCATGAACAAAGAAGCACTAACTGCTGAACTCCATGAGAAAAGTCACTTGCTGATGGACTGGTGGTGGAGAAAGGACTCAATATCAAAAATAACGAACAAACGAACCCACTAAGTTTTATGACATTGTTGCTGAACTACTGAGAAAAACATTTTTCTATTTGTTATTTTCTATCTATGGGAGCGTTCAGAAATATTCGCCATTGTTATGATTGTTCTTTAAAACATTTTAAACTTAAAAGCATACCAGAAATTATCTACAAGTATAATTAAACACTCCAGTATTTATTGCATGCTTTAATAACAGTTGTTTTAAAACATAAATTTCTAAGTATGGAAAAGTAATGAGAAAAAAAAAATAAGTGAAAAGGGGTAAATCCTGTAAATGCTAGGCCTTGCTGACTTAGTACAGATGACACAATGTTTGTGTGTGTATGTGTGTGTGAGTTTGTGTGTGTTGGGGAGGAAAGTGGTTATTTGAGGCCATGGTTAGGATAAATTAATGCTAATGCCCTGCTTCTATTTTAATTAAACATATTCAGGACACAGTGCAACTCAGGGTCTGGCTTGTATTGTAAGGATACTACACTAGTAATTAAAAACTAGCTAAACCCAATTTCATGCCAGATTTTAGGACTTGTAATAAACAAGAGGAATTATGTTTGGATTCACATAAATCCACCACTTGCCCAAATCTTATCTAATCTTTTCATATGAGTTAGTGAGTGCCAATTTTCTGCACATTTGAAAGCCAGAAAATGTTTTTGTAGACAAGCTTAGGTTTTATATTCGTTCTCTCTGTGTGTCTCGTCAGGCTTGCTTCTCTCTTACATTTCCAAACCCTATTTACACAAGGACTCTAGCATTGATAATCAGATGTTGTTCTTATTCTTTCTGCTACAGCATATCATTGGTCCACGTATTTGATCTGGCACAAGTTTTATGTTGGATGCCCTTCCTGAAGCAACCCTTAAATTTTATCCAAGCCTGGGACTGGCACTACAAGAGCATTGGCTTGTGCAACTCAGTTGTTGAGTTGGTTCTCTGTCCAGGAATCAAACCCAGGCCACGAGGTTGAGCACACAGGATTCCAGGCACATTAACAACAGGGAACTAGCACTCACATCAGTGCATCAGATTTTAAATTACTGAATTGTGTGATCCGAGCTGTCTGCATGATTGTGTTCAGTATCTTATTGTTTTATTCTGCATTAGGCTAGCTATGCAAAGGCCAGGAGAGAAAAGACCAACACACATCAAAGAGGCCAATAGGCATTATGTAGCTGCTAATTTTTAGTGAGAGAGAGAGAGAGAGAGAGAGAGAGAGAGAGAGAGAGAGAGAGACTGACTTCAAAGCTGTCTGATGCCTGAAAAGGTCAGTCTGGGTTTTGACGTGGATCTGCAGAGGTGAATGAGAATCAAGCAGCCGAGGTGAGACGCCTTCAGAAGTCGGGCTTGTGCTATTAGCCCACCCCTCTTGCGCGCACACACACACACACACACGTGCACACACACACACACACACACACACACACACACACACACACACACACACACACACACACACACACACACACACACACACACACACACACACACACACTCCCCTCTCTCTCTGCTTTGACAAAGAAGAAAAACAGGAAAATTCAATAATGCCCTTGAGAGCCTGGATTACCTGTGAGAGAAGAGCAAGATAGAGAAATCTCCAGCGCCTCATTCCTCCACTCAGCGGAACACAGATCTCTAGCACATCAAACCTACACTTTGAAGCCTTAGCTGGATGTTAACTCTGAGAGCTCGGGACAACAGCTAGCATGGAATATATTCCCTTTTTTCTCTCACTCTTTTCAAAAGATAACATATATCTTATTGTAGGTGTGCATGTGCAATGCATCATTTTTATAATTTAATTAGTAAATCCTGCCAGTATATTTCTGTTCATTTTCTAGACAGGAGGTACAGTAAATCTCTGCAGTGTTAGCAGTGTTTGCATGTAACTATTCTATTGCACTATTAATGCTGAGGGCAAACAGTCATGTAAAGGTAGAAAAAAGCAAAACGTTACGTTACGGATAAAGCACTATTAGGGTTTGACACCCACACAAGGCCTTGTTTTCACCCATCACTCAATCACTCAATGTTTTTGTTCAGCATAAAAAGATATTTCACAAGAGAGAGGAAATGAAAATGTAGAACAAAAGAACTGCCTCTCCAAACATTGAAGCTTTCATAATTAACACTGTTTACACAAGTGCTTGGCAGGTAGAGCACGGTTCATCAGAGAGTGGATTAACAAAAATGTTGCAATGTTGGCACCGTATGACACACAATGTTCTCTTTGTTTCACCCACAAAGTCTCAGTGGCTGCAACTTCAAAAAAGAGAATGACAGATATTTAAAACCACTGAATGTTTAGATTTGTTTTTTGGATTTACAATACAATAGAGGCACATCCCAGTTGAGATGATCCATCAGCCTGAGATCCAATATCCTTGAATCAACCCTAAGTACTAAACATAATGCTGTAACAAACAGTATGACTTCATGATTTGTTCCAAAAAACAAAACAAAAAAAACAGTTTCTTTTCTCATTCACCATTTGCTAGCAATGTTTACCACTTTATTAACGAGCAATCCGATGTTGAAGTAATGCGATCTGAAAACTTTGGACTCAAAGTCCCAGAATACGACGCAGCTATATGACAAAGTCTTGCTGATTTTTTGTCTTTCCTTATAAGCAATCTATGATCTGTGAGTACAATGGCATTAGCATAGATTTTGATGCTTTGGAAACCTGATCTGTTTAAGCAGAGTGCAGAAATCAGTAGGTGAGAAAGTTGGAGAAATTAAAGAACTGAATAATTAAATGTAAAGCAATTTCGCATCACTGCTTGTCAAAAAAGTAAAATATGCCTCCCTGCCAAAAGAGGTCAGTGTCTCCAGAAGTCTGGTCAGTTTTTTTAGGTTTATTCTCTATGAAATCAAACACAGTTCAGTTACCTGTTGTAAAGTCTTACCATTCATTGGAGTTGAGATTGCTATTTCTTTGCCTTGGCTAATTTGCTATGTCTGTTTGAACACTCTTTTGATTTCTCTTCTATTTTGTTCATTTCTTGCTTAAGCCTTACTTAACCCTTATTCCTTGATTAAATAAACTTACAAGAATCCTAATATTGCTGTTGCATCTGGTTCTCTTTAGGCGTATGAATTTCCAATGGGATAGTTATATGGCATTGTGGGTAATGCTAGCTAAAGCAAAAATAGACCTGCTTCTGAGGATGGTCCCCATGGACAGCTTAAAGATACATGAGATCACTGTGGATGGTACATGTACCACTTAAAAACCATGAAGGTGGCTTTGGTCTACATTAGTTATAAGACATATTTATAGAAGAGAAATTTATAATCAGACTCGATGGTGTCACCCAGACATATTTATCTCAGTTATACAGCTGAGCAATTGGGGGTTAAGGGCCTTGCTCAGGGGCCCAGAAGTGGCAGCTTGAAGGTCCTGGGGTTCAAGCTTAACCACTCATCTACCACTTTTGAGTCTGGTTTCTCTTAAAGTTTCTTTCTTATATTATCTTAGGTAGTTTTCCCTCACCACTATCACCCCGGCTTACTCATTGGGAATACATTTTTTCAACGTATATCCTTACAACGTATATACAACATATTTTCTTTTTTTTTTTTCGTAAAGCTGCTTTAAGAAATTATCCACCGTTGAAAGCGCTAGACAAATAAAATTAAATTTTGATATTAAAGAGCACCACAGAGAATATTCAAACAGCAGACTTATATCAAATGACCCATTTCCACCTTGTTTAAGCTTTAATCTTGGCCAGACTAAAGCTGCATTTTATGTGTACGTGAGTGTGCGTTTATTTTTCACTTTGACAATCCTTTGCTGGAATATAAAGAAGAGCATTTTCTCCATTTTAACTGCCAATTAGTCAATAATTTCCGTCCTCCCTTCTGTTTTGTTCCAACAAAATGTCTTCGAGGGTTTCCCACTTTGGTTGGGTGTGACGCCATAGATCATAACTTGCCTGGGCCAAACCAAACAAAATGTCTGTTTTATTCCATTTCTTTTCCTTTCTCTGCAATGAGTAGAGGCAAGCTTTACAACACATTGCCCAAATGATACTTATAGGTGCCATAATGGAAACTACTCAACAGTCCAGCTCAAAGCAAGACACATAAACACACACAAACATTCAGAAGAAAAGGACTAGCATCTATCAGACCACACTGCTAAATCCAGCAAATGTTATTATTCTTTCAGTGTTCAAATAAATCCCACAGAATGGATTTTGTTTCACCTAAAATCCCCTTTCTTTTCACACCTCTTTCCCTGAATGTGATTGTCACATCAATTACGTGCATAGATTCTAATACACATCCATCATATCGGTGCAAACAAATTGAGATGACATCACTGGCCAACAAACATATTTTTTCTAAACTGAAGTTTATTTTTCTAGGCTGGTGCAAAAGTTAGTAATTTATGACCTTCTCTTTAAATCTACCATGACATTATGTTACAAAAATACTTTATTTCAATGCGTCTGAATGGTGTCAGTCTATTCGAAATTCGAAATACAGTCACCTGATCTCGCGTCAAGAAGTGTCAAATCAAAAAGTACGGAAATGTGGCAAATGAAAAGAATGACATTCAGTGCCTGAAGGAATAAGTAGGCTATTCAAAGGCAAGTATTTATACAGTGTGTGTGTGTGTATGTGCGTGCGAACTAAATGAACTGAGTAGCATTCACGCCTTTGATTAACTGAACTGCGCACACTTGGGCTCAGAAGGCAAAGGCACGAAAAGCTCTCGATTTCCAATAAAACCAGATTTATGCTTATTCAAAGACAAACTGAAAGCCATTACCAAGCACATTAAAAGCCTCTTTAGCCGCCAACTAATATTCGCTCCACACTATAATTAATTTAATCATATTTTCAGCTTCTTTCTGGGACATGAACTATGAATCCAATTTCATGTCTCCTTATTGAGAAGCCTCTGTATTGCTCCATGTATACAGACTTCATCATTGTGAATGTCTTTGTTAACTCTGGCTGCCGAAACTCGGCGTGCGAGACGAGGCCTGCCGCACTGTGGAGGGGAAATACAATGAAAGAGGGAGAGAGAGTAAGTGAGAGTGAGAGAGAGAGAGAAAACAATATAGGAAATCCGAGTTATTAAATTGGATATTGCGGTAATGCATAATCTCAAACCGCCTGGTTGGAGCCTCCCAGAAAGCCTTTGTTTAGCCAGCGAGCTGCCGCACCCCCAGTAATTGAAAAACCAATTCAGATTTCTTATGAGCACCAGAGCTGCGGTGCTAAGGAAAAAAAGTGGGTGGATGGATGGATGGATAGATAGATGAAGTGGAAGGGAGCATTAATCTTTATAAGGTTATTATTTTTTCATCCTCATTTTTTCCCCTCCCGATGAACGATTCTCCTTTGCATAATATGATTGCAGTTAGTAGGCTAATAAAGTCAGGCAGAGCGGGAAAACAGGAGAGAGAGAGAGAGAGAGAGAGAGAGAGAGAGAGAGAGAGAGAGAGAGAGAGAGAGAGAGAGAGAGAGAGAGAGAGAGAGAGCAACAGAGAGAGAGACAGAGTTGGCAATGGAAGTAGGACTTTCTGATTCACCCTGAACTCTCAAACTCTTGTTGCTTGAGCTTTGTCTTTACTCGGTGACTGAATCCATTAGGTTGGAGAACTTCTCTGGAGCATCATTAACAAGTCTCTAATATGGAGACCATGAGCATGGGTGAGTTTTGGTGCACACTCACTCACTCCTTAAACAAGTCCCAGGTCTCAGACTACCAGCAGGCATTAAACAGTTGGAATAAAAATGCAAGAATGACGAATAGACTGATGAACAATTCCGTATTGTTTTAACATTTTCATTTAATATTAACAACAATATGCAACAACATGTTTGCTCTAATGTGGGAGTTCCACTGGGGGGCGCAGTCTGTGTACTAAGTGCACAGCCAAACAAGTACAGTAAAATCTTGAAATTATTGGCACTCTTCTTAAATATGTGTCTTTCTTAAATTGTTCTTCTTCCATCCAGTACTGTTCTGTTGCCCTGGCTAGTTAATGTGCACAACTTTTTAGTCTGTGTTCTTTATTTTATTTATTCTCCAGCGTATCCATTGCACATTTATGCCCTCATCTCACAACACTGCTGCTGTGGTGATGTTGACTGATGGGAACAAAAACATCCAGACAGATGCTAAATATACTTTTCTTAGTCTGAAAATATTGCAGAATAAATAGAGGAATCATTTTCAGCCTCTCGGTGGTCCAGCAGCAGGATCCCATGCTCTCGTTGCTGTGGCCTGGGTTCGATTCGTGGCAGGGAGCTAACCCAGCCACTGAAGAGTTCATCCTCAGTGCCGGTCCCAAGCCCGGATAAATTGCAAGGGTTGTGACAAAACCTGTAAAACCTGCGTAAAACCTGTGCCAAATCTAATATGAACACCAAGTGATCTGCTGTCTGAACAGGGAGCAGCTGAGAAACAAAATAGAGGAATCATTTTTACATTTTATTTTGTTTTAAAGCAACATGAAGTGTAGATTTTTATAATTGTATTCTCTCTTACATTTACATCTCCTGCATTTGGTAGATGCCCTTACTCAGCATGACTTATATTTTGTATTTCATTTTATGCACACTGAGCATTTGAGGGTTAAGAGCCTTGCTCAAGGGTGCCCACTAAGATACCACATCCTCTGAAATGATAAGTGAAATAGAAATCTCAAGTTGCATGTCAATATCGAGTCGTACTCAGCTAGTTAACATCACATCAGTGATACCTGCCTGCTGAAAAAGTCCAATCTGCACAACTGTGACACGATTGACTCTGGAGTCCTATGTACTTTTATTCTACAACAATCCCTAATCTACAAGGAGTTACTGCACCACCCTACATGCTCTCATAATCACATCACCTTAGCCATCAGTTTGTACATCCTTAATTACTGTAATACATTTACATTTACATTTACAGCATTTGGCAGACGCCCTTATCCAGAGCGACGTACATAAGTGCACTAGGTTACATACTTAAGATACCATGAGTTTAAAACATTTGTTCAAAGTTACAATGAAAAAGTGTCAAAGGTTTTTTTTTTGTTTTTTGTTTTGTTTTTTTTTTAATGCAAAGGATAAGGAAAGAAGTGCTAGTTGAAGTGCTTCCTGAATAAGTAGGTCTTCAACCGCCGCTTGAAAATAGCCAGTGACTCGGCTGTCCGGACCTCTATGGGAAGTTCATTCCACCACCTTGGTGCCAGTACAGAGAAGAGTCTTGTAGTATACTTGCCTCTTACCCTGAGAGATGGTGGAACCAGTCGAGCAGTGCTGGTAGATCGGAGTTTACGGGGTGCAGTGCGAGGAATGATGAGGGCTATATGATCCACAGATGTTTTATTACTGCACATTTTTTTACCTCGATTTATTTCAATTCCTTATTAAATGCATTGAAGCTAAACAAGCAATTTGTAGGTAGTATAGAGTATGAAGGTTTTTAATCTTTTGTACTGTAAAAAGTTCAAAAGGCCTTTTTAAGTTAATAACTGGTTAAAAATAAAGAATCTTCAGAACCCTACTCCTTATGATTGGTGTTTTTAAGCTAATCATGGAGCAAATATCTTTTTTTATAGGATCATGGAGGTAAAATAAACAGCGACAAGAATTTAAAGGTTTTATATTTATTCTAAAATATTTTTTAGAAATGTCAAAATGTGAATATCTTTTGGTAAACAAAAATAAAGCATTTTTTCAAGGTGCTGTTTTACATCTTTCTATATTTACAATATTCTATTACAGTATGCCAACAATCCTTAATCTGATTCTACATGAAAATTGTGAAAGAAAAAAAAAAGTTTTTTTGCTTAATTAATATTTGAGTCATATTTAATAGATACTGAACTGATGGATCTTTTTCACTTATTTGTTATACATCCGTAACTGATTAACTGTTTTATACTGTTTTCCTTGCACACACATTTATTTATTAGGGTCACAACTATTAAAGGAAATTTACATACTTGAATTATGATGCCACCTACTGTCTATATCTATTAACCTGTTTTGTATAGAAAAAAAGAAACCTGCATCAGTGTCTTTAGGTGCTAAAGATTCAGTTACGTGCATTCATGAAACGATGTCAAGAAACAAGTCACAAAATTATGGATGACGAGTTAATGTCATGGAGTACAATTGAGTCACGGTGCTTCATCCATCATCTGGCTGACTTTCATCCTTTCAGTGAATGAATGAAGGAAGTTTGGAGGTAAGATGAGATCGTGTGTGTGTGTGTGTGTGTTTGTGTGTGTGTGTGTGTGTGTGTGTGTTCCTGTCAGGGTGTTAATTTCATAATGTAAACGCTGAGTGAAAACTCCAGTCCATGGTGTGGTAGGTGTGGTTGCAGGACACAAGGTTAGGCCCAGAGGCAGGGTTCACTGCATCTCTCTTCTCCTCTCATAGATGAACCATCCATCTCTTGTTCTCTGCGTTGACGCCTCACTTATTGTCTGCTTCATTTGTCATATGTCCAATCAGCGAGATGAATAGGGGCTCTGCCTTGCTGATCGATTGCCTTTTTAATTATGAGCCAAAGAAAAGATCCACACTAAAATTGAAACACAATTCTCCTTTCTCTCTCTCTCTCTCTCTCTCTCTCTCTCTCTCTCTCTCTCTCTCTCTCTCTCTCTCTCTCTCTCTCTCTCTCTCTCTCTCTCTCTCTCTCTCTCACACACACACACACACACACACACACACACACACACACACACACATTTCCTTTGACATTTTTATTTCAGAAATTTCTGAAATTTTCATTTTTATTGACATTTTATTAATATCCCTTACCCTAACCTTAACGATGCAACTAATATATATATATAAACATTTTATTTGTTTGTTTGTTTGTTTGTTTGTTTGTTTGTTTGTTTATACAAGCTGCAGGTTGTCTGATAGGTACCAGTGTGTCCACACAAGGTGACAAATACTCTTGTGGGGACATTTGGTACACATCAAAATTCAGACACATGCATGCAGACACACTGTGTAAAAATCTTTTTCCTCTCCAACCCTTCCTGGTTACCATCGTCTCCAGTGCTAGACTGGTACAGACTCTCAAAAGAGACGTTAAAAAATAAACCCCCCAGTAGCAGGGCACTTTCCTTTGTTTGTTTAGGGTGTTTAAAACAAAGACAGCATCGGCGTCGAGAATCTCATCTGTGCAGAATCCCAACAGACGCCTAGACGTATTCAAAGGCACGCAATTGCCGTCAGTGTGCGTTGCTTTACACAGGGACTGCGATCGTACTGCTTAATTAGTCCATTTCCAAAATAACTTGCATCTTGTTTACGAGGGCAGAACATAAGTTTGCACCATTGTTACGTTTCCCATGCAAAAAAAAAAATTATAAAAGAAAAGAAAAGAAAAAATGTCTCTGAATGAATGGTACAGAAAAGCTTCAGTAGTACAGCGGAGTCTATTTAAGTGCTTAAAGCAGCCTACATGTGCATGCCGTCGATCCCAGCATGCCACTCAGCTACCAGCTAATATGTAACACTGTGGCTGAATTGTAGACAGCTTTAAAAATGTCGTCTGAATGAGCCGCAGATATTAGTTGAAGGTTGTGAGCCTGTTGAGGGATTAAATGAAAACAGGTAATGCTCGACAGTCTGTACTAGTTTAGCACAATCTATTCAAGTGCCTTAATGACCCCAAGAGATCTGAAAAGGCCGAGTCAGGGCATATCTACAGAATTTTAATATGGAAGATATGCTTGGATGCGTCTTAAAACATGCAGAGAGAGAGAGAGAGAGAGAGAGAGAGAGAGAGAGAGAGAGAGAGAGAGAGAGAGAGAGAGAGAGAGAGAGATGTAAAAAAGAGAATGAATGTGTCAGGTGAGAAGACACCTTTGAAAAGAATCAATTACAGTAAAAGCATCAGAATCACTCGTGCATGTAATACAGCTCATATCGGGACATTTCAGCCGCTGCCATCATCCCTCAGCCATCATCCTGGGCGATCTGCTATTCCCCACTGCAAGGGAGCCATATTCTAAACTAATATCAGCACATTAAAAGCCAAGAAATCCTTTCAGGAACACATTAAGATGAATTGTTGCAGGCTGCTGATATCAAATCACAGGTAGCCGCAGCATTGAAAGAACCTAATTTCTCATTTACAGCACTTCTGAGAAATATCCAGAGGAAGGGAGACAGAAAGGGGTTATATTCACACTAATTCGATCTAAAGTAATGCGATTCATTTAACGCTATTAATACGCCTATTCACCACCTTGAACAATAACAAGAACCAGTTGTGAAACCAAACAAATGTTATGTTCGGTGTTTAAGAACAAGAAACCACATTAGACTTAGTGTGTATCTCATGTAAAGCCCGACCAAAAAAAAATAAATACTCTTCATCTCGCAGCCCAAGTGATCAGCGTCGTGCAGCTTTGTGTCCAGATGAACATCCTTAATCCTCACCATCAAAACCAAATAACATGCACACAAGGAATGAAAATATTATCCAGCTTAAATCTTTCTTTCCTCTTGTCATATTTTAGTGGACAAGCCCTGTTTATTAGTGTAGAACAACTCGGCAAACAGGATTCAGTGGCACAGAGCGAGGACCGAAAGATTGTTTTGCGTCACTTGTACAGTGTACACATGCTGTAGACATGCTGTAAACCCTCAGGGTTCTTCCCAGGACTTGTGCCTTAACACAAATATCTACTCCATAATATATGTCTAATGCCTGTTAACAGACCCTGTGTACATGTAGGATATTCTGTAAATACCAAAGAGACATAGAATGTAAAAAGATATTGTTAATAAGCCCTGATATTAAACCTACATAAGTATTATTACATGTTTATATTCCATTGTGTGTCACTGTTTTTTTTCATTATTCAGGGGCAAATTCACATATTTACCCAAATCCCAGTCAGTTTTTATGATGTTCTAATACAATCTTTAAAAATATAATTGTATCATTGTGGTGTAAGTGTCACTACAGTATATATTATCTAAATAATATAAATTACCTTTGACTGACAAAGACAGTATACATAGCTGTCAATAACGTCTCATGACACTGTATAAATATTCTCAAAAATTGTATAAACAGTCAAATTAAATCACATTAATAAAGAAACAGACAAATAAACACAACTCCATGTTACATTGCGATGACAGCCATAAATATTTATTTAAAAAAATGTAAAGAGTAAATGGCACTTTTTGTGTCCGTTTGAACACAAGTTTTGGAGTTTTCGGTTAAATCTTCCACCCTGGAATTTAAAGCACCTGCTCATTCATTATGTCTCAAACTCCTGTCCAGCTCCACAAAGAATTGACTTTGGAGAATTGATGGCTATAAAGGAAATGCGTGTGGGGCAAAAAGGCTTCCATGTAGCGCCATGGTCGGCGTGTATGAAAATGACAGCCATGATTGATCTGACACAGCCAGGAAGATTTATCTTGCAAATGGAATAATTAGCAGAGCAGCACAGAAGGTGGTCTGTTACTCAGCTGATAGTGCAATGAGAAAGAAATGGCAAAGGAACGGTCCCCAAAGGATCCCACGTTAAAAATCTTCAAGAACTGTTGTGGAACAGACTGTCCTGGTCAAGGGTACGATGCAGTCATTCGTCTTAAGAAGTGTGTGTGTGTGTGTGTGTGTGTGTGTGTGTGTGTGTGTGTGTGTGTGTGTGTGTGTGTGTGTGTGTGTGTGTTTGTGTGTGTGTGTGGTACTCTGTCTCTTCATGACAAGGTGACCTAACGAGATCCAGGCAGATAAGGACTAATTATTTATAAACGGACAGAAAAGTGGAACAGAAAAGGCAAGAATGATGGCATGAAGACAAAGGAAGAAATCCAGATTCCTGCTCGCATGCAACGGCAGTCATCCTTGATCAAAGATATACTGAAAATGGGGATCATACACATATACTTATTTCAAACGCAGCTGAGATTGAGTTCATATGCACGCACACACACACACACACACAAACTCACACACATACCATGCAAATGCATAGAGTGCTGTCACAAAAGAATGGGTTTCCATCACAGCTCATCATCCCAAGTTACGCTCCGGAAGCACACCAGCCATCTCTCCATACATTCATAATTGAGAAAGTGTTCCCACAAATCCAAATAAATAAATAAATAAAAATCAACAGGATTGCCACATCACAACGTTTTAACTTGACTGCTTTCCTTAGGCCTGGGGAGGGAAGTGATCGAGAGAATAAGACAAATCCTGAGTGTGGCTCTGATAATGTTTTGTTTATATCGCTTAAAAAAAAAAACAAAAAAAAAACTCAGGTCTCGGAGGAGAGAATATGTTTCAGAGGTATCCGTCATTCAGCTGTCAATCTGGCCAGCATATTTCACACTCCACTGCTACTCTGCTGGCCTCACCTGCTGACAGTCAAATCACTTTCCTTCTCTCGCTCGCTCTCACACATGCATACACACGCTAAAAAAACCCAACCTAGAGCATCTATCAAAAACAGGTGGAAGTAAACAGAAGGAAAACAAATAAAGATTAAATCAGCCATTTTGTGGTGAAAAGCTGCCTCTTTCCCATGCTGAAGAATTGTGACTCTGTGTCTGTGTGAAGTTTGGAATAAGGAATGAAACAAAACTGCGCATGAAGTTACAGTTATCACTCGAAAGTTAAATTTTTTGCCTAATAACAGCATGTTCCACAGCAATGCTCCAGCTTTAACAATAGATAGGCAATTGCTAATATGCTTAAAGCACCAGATCTCCTACTTTTTATCCATTTATAGTTACATTTAATGTCAGCCACTGTTATCGCTTACAACAGAGCAGTCATTTCCATACTTGCTTTTTTTCTTGTTTGCAAAGTTAATAAAAACAAAACAAAACAAAATAATGGAATTTCATGTGGCTTTGAAACTGCAAACAGATTCTTAGAAGATGGAAAATTGTAGGTTATAAACAGGAAACGTAACTAATCAATAATTATATACACATAAACAAACAAAAAACAATCATTTACATGATTTGCATGCAAAAACTTGTTACTATGAAAACAGTAACCTATTAGAAAGAGTGTTATAGAAAGACCTCACGGCCAATCAGAATAAAGCATTCAATTCATTGTGATACAAATGTATTTATATATAGGATTTATTTCCAGATTTGAACAGTGGCTTCTTTTGATTTGGATAAAGTGTCTTAGCTTCTTAAAAGGATTCTAGTGAGAAATTATTTTCATAAATATCCCCAAATTTGTGCTTCTAGTTATAGAACCCATTAAACATAAGATTAGCCTGCTAGATTCCTCCATATTCACACACAGGTATCTCTTTACAGTGCTGTCCAGATTAATCAGCTTAGTAGTTTTTTGCACAAAAAAAAAAAAAAAAAACACGCATACATTAAAATAAAGTACGGGAAAAGAATTACCATCATGTAGAACTAAACAAAATATGTAATGACATTTTATTCTAAATTTCTTTAAACTCCGATGACGCTTTGTGTAATTTTCACTCACTTTACTGACACGCATGGTGTCAACACTTCCACTTTAATCTCTCATATGTTCTTCCATGTCAACAGTATTTTAATAAGCTTTATGAGCATTACATTGATCTCTAGGTTCCTCCTGCGGTGCTGCCACACAGCACTGGCACAGGTATCACCTCCAAGGACAACTTAAATCTGCTTTACTCCTCCTCAAGTTTCATCTGCCACTAACCCAGCACCTGAGCTGTGGCTTTCGGCGTCTCCCACACATCTGAGCTTTCGTGTCATGTGTTTATGAAAACCACAGCGTTCAGGAGCTAGCGTGGGTTACACCACATTCTTTAAACAACAGCTTCGACCTCTGAGCTGAGTCTAAACCTTCAGAGAGTGAAAAAGTCTATGTCTTTGATGAATCCTGTGTAGTACACTTAATTCCCGGTAGAACACGGTGCGTGGGACATCTCGTCAGAAGTAAGAGAAGGGAATTTAAGAATATGAACAGTAATATTCATGCTGGCAGAATCTGCATGCGGTGCGGGATTACAGGGCTCCTGGGAGATTACCGGCAGGGAAAGAACGGATACAAGTCCGGAAAACTTTTTCATCTTTCACCCAGGCTATGAGCAGTCAGGAGTGTGCATAGTGCTTTAGATGTTCAAGCCTCACAGACACACACATATATAAAATCAGAGACTGATAAAATACAGAGACAATATATTTTTTTTTAGTTTTATTCCCAACACCATATTCATCTCTACTCTACTGTCATATCTCTTTTTATAAATATATAAAATGTTGATTTCCTGAGAAACCCACCCATTAATCATCACTTCAGAAATATCAACATCAGCCTTTAAGTGGTGTCCATGACGGTGTTTTTAAGAGCTGTGTTTGATAATGTTCTGTTTATATCACTTTGAAAACTCAATAAAGAGACAGGACTAGTGCTGTCGTTTTAACAGTAGTGTTTTCTCAGTTCTTACTTCAATGCACATAGTGTATACACAGAGATTAGTGGCTCCACTGAGCTGCCATGCTTGATTTGTGTGTATGTGTGTATGTGTGTGTGCGTTGTGTGTTGCGTTTTCTTTCCCAGCACGGTGCAGCCAGTAGGCCACGCGTGCAAAGCAAGCACAGGAAATCGGCCCCAGGAGTCAGCTTACAGCCTGGCAAAACTCTGCAATTTCCCCTTGTGCACCTTCCGTGTGAGTGAAACACATAACACACACACACACACACACACACACACACACACACACACACACACACACACACACACTTTCACACACACATTCCACTCAGCCACCATGTGCTCCCAATCACACACTTTAATCAAGCCCATTCAGACCAAGAACATGGACAGAGCGATTATAACAGGCTTGGATGTGTGTGTCACAACCAGAAATCATGCTGCTGGCTTGGAAAAAGAAACAGTTATATTATCTTCAAATTGTGAACGTGATCGTGAGTTTTATCGTGACAGCAACACAGAAGGTGTTTCAAGCTGCTCAGCAACAGCTTTGTATTTGCTGCTTAGAGGCCCGGATCCTGATGAGAGAAAGGAACTACGGAAGGAAGGAGGGAGGGAATGAGTGACTCGGCTGCCCCATGCGGAGCTCGGCTAACCCGCTGGTCCGGCGAGCACTCATAGCTCAAAAGGAATCCGACACACAGCCAACCATCACCAGTCTGACGGCCAACATCTTATTTAAAATACATGGAAACACGCACACGTGTACACAAGTATACACAAGTAGACTTCAGAGCTTAACTCTGACAAAGAGGCACATGCATATCACAGAACTGGTCAGGAAAGGGTTTGTTCTTTGTGCACCGTTGCATGAGAATTAAAGTCACTGTATCAAAGAATGTCAGTGTTCTTAAATGTTTTTTACTTTGCCATTATATGGAAACTATGGTTACCAAAATCAAAACCGTAATGTTTTCAACCCTCTTCCATTCGACTTATTGGACATTTTAATCAGTATAAAAAAAAAATTAATCATTTTCTGGCCGTCAGTCTGATATTAAATGAGTTAAGACTCTGTTGGCTTTCAGTTTGAGACGTGTGTTTTTCCTTCTGTTGGATAAATTTACACAGGATTTTAATGGTTTGGGGCATTTTAGAGTGCAGAAATAGGTTTGAAATGGATTTTTCTTGGTTAAAGGAATTCAATGCTAAACATGGACACAACAACAGTTATTGTTTCCTAGGAAAAAGAGTTACCACACATTTCCAGGTTATCTATCCTGTGTTATTTTAGTCATTATGTTGTTCTCAAATACAACAAAAATTATTTTGGGACATTTTCAATTCCAAAATCTCACCTGTTTAGCTTATGCAAAAGAATATTTAGCAAAAATCCAAGCAGTCAAACAACACAATAAATCACACTAATGTCAAATATCTACCAACATCAATAGTTAATGTCTAATTTTTTAAAACTCATTCTGTATGTTTTACTTTACCTCTGACTCTCACATGCAAATCAAACCTAGGTTTTTCCACCAGCCAGCCGATCTTTATGATTTCAGCGTGATTCCTTTGGCGTGGTGGAACCTGATTGCCACCTTCAGGATTATGGAGGGCAAAAGTGATCTGAAAGCCTTCTCGAATACCATTTAAATCGCCATCAGGGGAAACATCTCCATTCATAATCCTGGGCATATATCATTATTGAGATAATGCGGAGGATGAATTACAGCATGCGCATGAACCGTGTGAGCACTGACCCAGGTGCAGCCTCGTGAGGGCTGAGGAATTCATTTTCATATTGCAAATGGCCGCCTTAATCATCACACTTTATTGTTTCACACAGGAGATTCACATGGCTGAGAGCAGTGTGCTGAGTGTGTACAGGGGAACTAAGACAAGAGGCAAAGCATGTTTTATATATATATGGATTCATTCAAATTACTTTTAAAAACATGAGTGTTTAAAATCAGGGACTTTTATTCATAACTAACCTTTGTATATTTGTACATATTCAGATATCGATGCTAGCGCTGCCCTAAACTTTTTCATATGATTTGTGTCTCATTACTTTTTCAGTTCATTTCAGTGCAATTCTTTTTAATTGCTTTTCAATTAAATAAATTTAAATCCAACACATTTTTGATACAATTTTGAGTAAACCTCGGACAGAGGAGTCAGAAAAAAAGACTCCAGGGACAAATATAATAAGTGTGTCTTTCTTTCTTGTCAAAAGATATGATATCACAAAATAAATCTGCTACTAGGTATTATATTATATTATATTATATTATATTATATTATATTATATTATATTATATTATATTATATTATATTATATTATATTATATTATATTATTGTCAGGACACAGCCCGGACTTTGGCTATGTGCATCTGTTTACGTTCCTCGTCATGTGTCTGCCCCACCTTCGTCTGCTCCTCCCTGTCTACACACCTGTTTCCTATTGTGATTACCCTGTGTATTTAACTGTGCCGCGTTGCCTTGTGCAGCGTGGAATCTACTGTTGTCTTTGTCCTGTCTCTAGTCCGTGTGTTGTTTCATGTCCTTTTGTTATTAAACCCTGTTGATTTGGCTATCCTGCGTTTGGGTCCACTTCCTTACCCCGCATCATGACAATTATATTATATTATATTATATTATATTATATTATATTATATTATATTATATTATATTATATTATATTATATTATATATTAAATCCTAGGGCACTCAGCCCTTTACAGCCCTTTAGAATCTCCTTGACTCCTTGCTGGTGTTTTGACTAAAAATCAGTAGCTACTTTTTTGTTTCAGGGAAAAAAGTAATCAGGGTGGGCTTGTAGCCAAAGTTATAGATATAGGCCATGATAATCTTAACCTTTTCGTTCCCTCTTGAGCCCCAAACATCCCAATCTTACTTTACAACACATACCCTTACCCAGAGCAAGCCTTATCCCCCATTCAAAGGGAATGGAGCTCTTAAATGATTTAGCACTGCGATCTGGAGACATGCAGAGCAATTTCATACGCCACTGATATTCATAATGCTGCACATATGGGATTTCAGACACACACACACACACACACACACACACACACACACACACACACACACACACACACACACACACACACACACACAGGAATCACAAAAGCGAGTCTGACATTGGTATAAGACGGGGAAATCACTGTCCCAAATATATTACTGAAATATAAAAAATAATACCGGGGATTAGGTCTTGATACTCAGCCTTATTTACTCATGCTTGTATTAGGAAAAACACCTGGCTCCTGCTCCAATAGGATCAAGAGATTAATCTTAGTATGTCTTAATACATACAGATGGTCAGACAGGAAAAATTAGAAAAATATGAAATATGAATA
Organism: Tachysurus fulvidraco; assembly: GCF_022655615.1. Taxonomy (NCBI): domain Eukaryota; kingdom Metazoa; phylum Chordata; class Actinopteri; order Siluriformes; family Bagridae; genus Tachysurus; species Tachysurus fulvidraco. The sequence goes on from NC_062518.1 coordinate 5,075,661, forward strand.
CATTCGTCTTGTATGATTTGAAATACGATTCATCTACTGGAGAGATTATGCCTTGATGTATTGGTGTACTTAGCAAGGAGACAACGTTAATTTCTTTAAAGGCCAAATGTTGCTTGCAAGATCCCTGGAATAATAATGATTCTTTGGGGAATATTATATAAATTAAACTGAAGCTATCTCATCTGCTTGCATATTAATGGATGCTGCACGGGTGCTGTATTTTTCTTTTTTTTCTTTTATAATTCATACACAGTCAGATCCCTACAGATGACACAATGCACCTTGAAACAAGACGCTGATAGATAACGACATGCCATATATCCAATACCTTTAATGTTGAAGACATATTACAGATCCAGGGATTAGGCCACAAGGCCCTATACGTTATTGTCTTCCTGTTAGGATGTTATTGATCTGCTGATCTGGAGCTTGTTTTTTATTTAACACATTATAATCAAGTTGTAGCATTGTCACAACCTGACAAAAATATTTTGAATAAATGGAAATTACAATCTTTGTTCTATGTCTACTGTACAGTCATCCTGTGTGCTAGCTAGTTGGCTAGTGTATGCTAGTTGGACATAGTTGATGCAATTTAAAAGATGGATGCAATTCATTTTATTTTATTTGTTTGTTTGTTTGTTTGTTTGTTTGTTTTCTAAAACTGTGGCAACAGTGCTTCATTTATTTATTTACCAGCATTTGGCAGATGCGCTTAGACAGAGCAACTTGCATTTATCTCACTAAGCAATTGAGGGTTAAGGGCCTTGCTCTTATGGCCTTGGGATATGAACACACAACCTTCTGATCATTAATCCAACACTTTAAACACTGAGCTAACACTTCCCCACCCACTACCACTTCCACTTGCTAAACCTCCATATGTTTAAAAAATAAAAATGCAATCGGTACATAGTCTACTCACTCACCCACTCTCATTTTCTACCACTTATCCGAACTTCTCGGGTCACGGGGAGCCCGTGCCTATCTCAGGCGTCATCGGGCATCAAGGCAGGATACACCCTGGACAGAGTGCCAACCGGTACATAGTCTAATTTTTGTTATTATTATGTTACATATCTGATGATTGGCATTTCACAAATGCATTTGGAATGTTTGGAAATCATGAATGATCCATGAGAGAAATGCACAAAATGTTATGGAGAAGTGATGCTGTGGCTGATTTCCTTCTAGTATTTTCAGTAGATTCATGTAGGAACATTGAAACACTGCATCGATTTGTTGTCCATTTGGACTCATATTTTTGAGGAATATCTGTAACACCATCAGCTGTTAATGCGATGTGGGTATAATAAAACCGGCAAGCAGACAAAGTTTTATTTTCATTTATTTACTTAATTTTATCACCCTTCTTTGTAGAGAAAACTTGGAGACCCATAGATACACACACTGTCCAGTCAATTGCACAATAGGGCCACTGTCAAAACCATTTGTCCACAAAAACAGCAACTGGAGACGTAAAAAAATGTTTTCAAATATTATAAAATCTCAAATGTAGCTGTGGATTCTGCTTTGTTTATAAGTGTGTTAAATAGTTTGCCCCTTGACCATTTTATTATGTCTTCGATGAAATCTTCTGATATAATTCATTTCTCTTTGCTACTGTAACAGTTTCTTGTTGCTAACAGTTTATTCTACTCGAGTCCTAACAATAAAAAAATCCACCACCCATCAGAAGGCCAATGTTACATTTGTGAGCCAATCTTGTGTCCTCTTTACAAAATGCATTTGTGTATCTTCTGTATGTTCAGAAACTTTTGAGGAATGTCTTTCTCTATTAATCCATTTTTAATGAAATTTTTAAAATCAAAATACACTGTGATGTGTTTAAGCTTAATTTTTAATGATGCTGCTGTAAGACATAAGTTTAAGTGCTACCCAAGTTCAATAAACGTAAACAATCAAAGACTTTCCATGTCATTCTGAATATCTTAACAATAATAATAATAATAATAATAATAATAATAATAATAATAATAATAATAATAATAATAATATTAATAATAATAATAACCTGTATTAGAAATGTTGATGGAGTTGTTTTTGACATTACTTCATCTAGGAGACAGACTTTTGGTACCTGACAGCTGAAAGGTGATACAGTAATCTATCACAGTGGGCTCCATATCCTTGCTTAACACCCCACGGGCCTCCCCTTCCTGTCAAAGGTCTTTCTCAATATCCTGAATGGAGGGAGCAGCGGAGGGAGGGGAGAAGGGGAGGCACTGAGACACAGAGGAGAATGACAGGGAAAGAGTGAGGTGGCGTGCCAGGTCGTGGTTAAGATTGAGAGGAGAGGCCACTTAGGCCAGATTTAAATCAAACCCTGCCGGAATCAGGGGAGGCGAAGACGCCATACCGGACACGTCAACATCCTTGCATGTATGGCTTGTACAGGCACATACACACAAACACACACACAAACACACACACACACACACACACACACACACACACACACACACACACACACACACACACACACACACACACATATGTTTTCATAATAAAAAACTCTGAGCAAAAAGAAAATCTTATTTGCGTCAAGCAGTTCAAATTCAAGCCATTGCAAAGTTTTTCGAAAAAAAAAAGGTTTTGCAGTGTATAACATTTTTAGAAAAACTTCAACTTTCAACAATATATTAGTTTTTTTCCTATTATAAGATTACTATAAACTAAATATATGAATATTACTAGATTTTTTTTAAACAAAAAAATTAAGCAAATTGGGAAGCAAATTGATCTGCTAACAGAGTCAGAAAATCAAGGATAATCATATAAGAGCAAACTGAATCATCTTATATTTGCTTTATAATAATCCAATAGTTAGAAATATTATTTTCTTACTGGATTTTTATTTATTTACTTACTTTTTATTCTGTATCTAAGGAGGAGAGTGAAGATGCTTGTATTTTTTCTCATGAAAATATTCTTGTTAAAAGAAAGAAAGAAAGAAAGAAAGAAAGAAAGAAAGAAAGAAAGAAAGAAAGAAAGAAAGAAAGAAAGAAAGAAAGAAAGAAAGAAAAATCATTTTAGAGAAATGTGCAATATATGAACAAGTTCTTTTGTCATCCTTAAGCACTGCATGATATTCAAAAATATGATATTGTCTTTGTGGCAGATGGAACAGCACCAAAAATAGTGAATTCAGGCATATAATCAAAGAAATAACGCAGAATTATCAAAAAAAATGGCATACAGTTGTGGACTGTTTTAATTTCACATATTTGTTTTTAGACCTTCATCATTATACATCATTATAATATTGTTCACATTTCTGCTAGACTCAATTGGGTGAAATTCCCCTCCTCATGCTTTCACATGCTCACAGACTGTATAACTCTGTGAAATGTGTGTGATTTCTCTGTAAATAATGAAAGTACGTTCACATTCCCAAAATAAAAGCACATTAATTGTAGAAAGATGTGCTCTTGAGTGTACAGGCCCTGTGCCATGCATTTGTGTCCTGTACAATACAGTTAAGTACTGTACCATTTCTCCTGAAAATGTATAGGCCTATGTGCAATGTTGCAAACACTGGAAGTAATATAACTCTATTGTAGTAAGGAAGTGCAGGGAGAGGAAAGAATAAAGTGATAAAATCCGAGCTTTATTGGATCACGCAGTCTTCGGATCTGAGGAGTGAACCTCAGATCATTATCAACAGAGGAGGAAATTCACTTTGGTGTGGAAGTTGGGACAGGAGCGAGAACTGTAACAGCACTCTATTGACACCTACAGGTTCATTGACGGTGACAGGATGTGATTGAAACATAAGGTGATTCAGTTAAATTATATATAGGATTGTGTGTTTGGAGTATATATATATATATATATATATATATATATATATATATATATATATATATATATATATATATATAATAGCAAAAGATACGATCCGTATTACGGATCGTCAGAGTGATGTATATTCATATTAAAAGGTGATACAGAGATCTTCTGGAGCTACATTTAAGACCTGCTGGTGTATTATTGTCTGTGTCTGTGCAAATGTGTCTTCATTTTTCAGGAAAAAAAAAAGGAATAATTAGTTGGGGATGGAAAGTCTAATTGGTTACTAGGGAGGACACTATGTTTTATTATACTTGCATGGATTTTGTGACAAAATGATTGTCTGTTCCTATTTTACATTACATTAGTTACAAGTTACTTGCTTAATAAAGGCTAAAACAAAAAACTGAAGTTTTTTTTACATGTGAAATGATTCCTTTTGGGTCACTGTAAACTCCAGGTCCACACAATCCCATGTGATCTTGTTTCACACTGCTAATACAGTACTTTACCTGATGTTATACGTTACCTTGCGCTGAACTAAATGGTATACACTTCAGTTTTGCTCTGGATACTGTTAGAATTTGATACAAGTTCAAATTCACTTTTAAAATTGATTATGGCTATATTATGTGGTTCTTTTGCAGCTCATAGAACACTGAGTTTACAATAAGCTCAGCAGACAAGGACAACTCTTGTCCACATAAAGCTGATGAGGTCTCACTCATACACACACCTAAACACACATGCTTACACTTTTAAGAGGGACACACACACACACACACACACACACACACACACACACACACACACACACACACACACACACACACACACACACACACACACATACATATATTAATGCCAGATATGCAGCATTTGGGAACAGGACCCCCCGGAGAGAGGGAACCTATCCACACTGTGTCAGCATGGGAAAAGGATTTGAAAGCTCACGAGGGCTGAATGCTGAGTTGAGAGAGAGAGAGAGAGAGAGAGAGAGAGAGAGAGAGAGAGAGAGAGAGAGAGAGAGAACCATGCACGCACTTAACATCTTGCAACATGTATCCCTGCACCTACAACCTGTGTAGATTGATTTTTCTTCATCTATACATTACATTAAACTCATTAAGACTGTAGTATGATTATTTTGGATTCCTTGTCATAAACGATCACACAGTTTGCCCTTTCCTTTTGAACAAGGATGATTACAGCAGTGAAAAATTCATCTCCTCGGGCAGCTTGTCAGCTGCACCCAGTGCACACCTGGGTGAATATTTTACAGTAACTAAAAGCAATTCGGAATAGCCATGCATATTTCATCTGCATCCACACACTCTCACACACACTCACTCACACACACACACACAAAAACACACTCACACACACACACACACACACACACACACACACACACACACACACACACACACACACACACACACACACACACACACACACACACACACACACACATGCAGTAGCTCATAATTTTTGATGCCTTGGGAGTAATCTGTCCACAGCTCAGAAAGGCATCAATATTTGAATTTGGTAAGAAAAAGTAAACACAGATTCAAAGGAGCCCACAGGCTGCACAGGCTGATTCTCTCTCTCTCTCTCTCTCTCTCTCTCTCTCTCTCTCTCTCTCTCTCTCTCTCTCTCTCTCTGAGCTTATCTATTTTTCACTAAATCTATTTTGAACAGACATCAAGCCACTCACCCTCTCCATTTATATCAGTGCATCTGTGTTTAGATTAAAATCTGTTCAGAGCTAATTTAAATGTCAGTGCCAGTCTGATTGTTCTATGATTGAGACCGCGCTCATTCTATCCGCTTCTTTTCCTATTCTATTTCTCCATCTGTCTGTGTATGTGTATGTGTGTGCTGTTTCATGCACAATCAAGGAGCTCTGTTTAAGCAGGCACAGTGTTTTGGTGTCCCCTTATGACACACAAACCATTTACATGCTTCTCTCATCAAAGGCATCTCCTCTCATCTCCGCTGAGATGATCACATCTCCGGGGCAAGGAGTCTAACCTTTCTGACTTGCCAAGAAATGTGATTAATTTTTTAACTACAGCTGTGGACCTATTATTGAGACGGAAAGAAGCCGAGGGAGACAATCCTGCTTCCCACGGCAGTCGTAATGGAAAGCGCTCTTCCATCAATGTTTACAAGTCGCTGCTAAAAGAGGCACAGCGAAGAGCAAAAAAGCGTTAAATGACAGTAATTCTTGTGGCCGTTCTGGTTCAAATCCACACACGAAGCATCAATCAGAGGCCTAGATCTATCATGTGTGACTTTCGCTTCACTAGTCACATCAGGAACTAGAGCAGTGACACAATGGAACAACAATTACGCAGAAGCATGGGAGTCCCAGCGCTACTTAATTCATGCATAAATAAAAGATGATGGATTCATGTTCAATAATTAATCATAATATTTCCATCACGCAATCACAGCAAGGTGTAAAACGGCACTGTTATGAAGTACTTAGCAAAATTAACTTCTGTTTCAAACAGATTGATTAAGATTCCATAACTACTCTCATTCAACTCATCATGAAAGGAGTCTTTGGTTAAGATTTAGTGCCATTGCAACAGAAGACACTAGTAGGATGTCATGGAATGATGTTGAACTTACAGGACAGCTATACATAGAGCGATGGCAAAAATGAAAAGGTCTATCATTAGAGAAGCTTCAGTGTTAGATGGGCGTTAGCTGTAATATCAGTTGCCCCAACTCTGCACATGCTCAGTACGATCCTCTGCCTGCCTGCAATGGAATAACAGTATATATAACATAACATAACATAATATGTGCCTAAGGTGTCAGAAACTGGACTTCTATTCCACAAGATTCACAAAATAAATAAATAAATCAATAAACAAACGTTACAACTGACCCCAGTCAACTCACACAAATAAGGTATACATGTCTTGCAACAGTCCAATTCTCAGTCCACAAGCTTTCCAACATCTTTCAAAAAGCAACATGGCCAGCATTCACTTTGTAGTGCATGCTTGTACAACATCTGAACTGTGATTCACTTTGTAGTGCACATTCGTCCACATCCGCATTCAAACTGGAAAAAAAGAGCATAAGGGCTGAGAGTTGTGCATGAAAGCAGAGGAGGTGTCCCGTTGCGGTGCCGCACATGAACACATATGGAGCATGTCCCTAACAGATGAGCTTCTGAGGGGTTGACACGGCTTCTAACATGACCCAGATGAATGGGCCAGCACTCTCTGAAAAGCCAAAAGACCCTTTTGGCCTGATGATGGGCACAAGACTGCCAGTCTGAGTCCAGAGCATGAGACCAGGAGCCAAAACACAGTGTTACGGTCCAAGTACACAGACTGTGTCATAGGGTTGTTTTAGTATTCCCCTTATATGAGAGACATGTAGGGGCAAAAGTGGAAAGGAAAAAAAAAAGAGCGCCTCATAGCATGAGAGAAATATACCAGAAAGATCTATCAAGAAGTAGTTGTGAAAGAAAAATATGGTATACTGTATGTAATATTTATTTCTTTTACATTAAATCACACATGTATATTAAAATTATATTATATACAGTTTATATCTTAGAATAGAAGCCTTTATTTTGTCAGATACTGTATACTTTGCTGCACAGTGAAACTCTTTTTTCTCATATCCCTTCTTTGGAGGTTGGGGTCAGAGCACAGAGTCAGCCATGACACAGCGCCATTGTAGCCAAGAGGATTAAGGGCCTTGCTCAAGGGCCCCACAGTGGCAGCTTGAATGCCGATCATCTGCTCAACGACCTAGAGCCTTAACAGCTTGAGCTGTAATTATATATTAAAATTATTAATATATTTAATCTAAGCAAAGAGGCTAGAGTCTCAATTTCACATGTTATTTTTTTATATATAACATATGAAAATTGTGACATCTTTACTGAGGAAAAGTAGTGCGTGGAATGTTTATTGATGCAGCCTTTTGTTTGCAAGGAAATTGAAGATGCTTTGCAAATAAAATGAAGAAATATATAAAGGAGATTAAAAACAGAATAATAATAATCATTAAAATAAAAAGTAATATGGCATACAACACAAAATACATGAATCTATCTATCTATCTATCTATCTATCTATCTATCTATCTATCTATCTATCTATCTATCTATCTATATATATATATATATATACATATATATATATATATATATATATATCTATATATATATATATATATATATATATATAGATATATATATATATATATATATATATATATATATATATATATATAAGAGAGATAATAAATACACAGACTGTAAGAGAAAAACTAATCTGGATTTTCTTGCTGTAATACTGTCTAGACAGAAAACAGTTTTTTTTTTCTCTTTTATTTAGATGAGGACTACATTATTCTATACAATAGCATATAGCCAAAGGTATGTGTTTTATTTTAAAGTATGTGCAAGTGATTGTGACTCAGTGGTGCATCCAAATTCAATATAATCCAGTTGGGAATTTGTATTGACTTGGAAATAAGGAAAGAAAGAGACAGAGACACCAAATTGCTTCAACTTAAAAGAAATCTGGCAGCAAAAAAAAATAAATAATTGAAGAAGAAAAAAAAACAATTTACATGCAAATCAAAGTTTATCAAGTCTATCTCTATTCACGCTGTCCTTTGATGCATTTGCATTCACATGCTCGAAGGCATTCGTGTAAGCAAGAGAGCCTTTACACACACTTGGGGAGACGGAACGAGACAGAAGGAGTGCGAGGAGAGAGACTGAGACAGAAACAGGCGGAAAGAGACGAGAGACTGTATCCTCCTGTCAGCAGCATGAGACAGCTGTATGTGACAGAGCATGAAATGAAGGTAGACTGCCTAGGCACAAGCTTTCGCCCATCGCAGCCAGACGGACCGTACCACCAGGCCGCTCCTCATCTGCAGTCAGACTTTTTTCAGATAAAAATGATCACACCCTCCCCAACGCAGAGAGATTTGCAGGACGAGATAGGCAGAAATAATCCTGTTTGAGAGTGCTCTCACTGTAAGGTTTTGCCACTAAGTCCCTCGGCTTCCTTCATAAAGGGTCTGTGTCAATATACTGTCGGGTCTAATCCTCCACATGAGAAAAGAGAGATGTCAAGAGGAGTTAAAAGAAATCCAGGGGTGGATACGCAGGCCTAGTCAAGCTCAACAAGCCCTAGTGAGAAATCATTAAAGTTTGCAGTGCTCCCTAGTGCCACCAGAGGTCACCCTGACTTGGATACGCAGTGTGGATACGCAGACATAGTCAAACTCAACAAGCCCTAGTGAGGAATCATTAAAGTGTGCAGTGCTCCGTAATGCCGCTAGAGGGCACTGCAACTTCTTTCTGGGATTATACTCAGAGTAAAAATAAACTATACCAATATATAAATAAATAGTTTTGTATTATTACCTTAATTGTCATTACGTTACGTTATTTTAGATAGAATTGTATTGTATTAATAATAATAATAATAATAATAATAATAATAATAATAATAATAATAATAATAATAATAATAATACAAAATATTTAATCTATGAAATTAGCAGATAATCTATGGAATCAGATAATGTTATGTACAGTGCCTTGCAAAAGTATTCATACCCACTGAACTTTGACATGTTACAACCACAAAGAAAAATGTATATTATTTGGGATTTTATGAAATAGACTGAACGAAAGTGGCACATAATTGTGAAGTGGAATGAAAATTATAAATGGTATGCAATTTTTTTTTACAAATAAATATCTGAAAAGTGTGGTGTGCATTTGTATTCAGCCCCCTTTACTCTGATACCTGTTCAGTGAAGCCCTCAGAAGTGTGTTAGAGAACATTAGTGAACAAACAGCAACATGAAGACCAAAGAACACACCCAACAGGTCAGGGATAAAGTTGTGGAGAAGTTTAAAGCAGGGTTAGGTTATAAATTAATATCCCAAGTCTTGAACATCTCATGTAGCTCCTAGATGTGCAAAGCTGGTAGAGACATACCCCAAAAGACTTGCAGCTGTAATTGCAGCGAAGGTGGTTCTACAAAGTATTGAATCAGTGGGGTTTGAATACAAAGGCATGCCACACATTTCAGCTATTTATTTGTAAAAAAAAAAAAAAAAACTTGGACACCATTTATCATTTCCTTCCAGTTCACAATTATGTGCCACTTTGTGTTGGTCTATCACATAAAATCCTAATAAAATACATTTTTGTTTGTGGTTGTAACATGTCAAAATGTGAAAAGGTTCAGTGGGTATGAATACTTTTGCACACACACACACACACACACACACACACACACACACACACACACACACACACACACACACACACACACACACATATATATATATATTATTGTTGTAATATTTAGCACTAGCACCAGAGGGCACTGTCACTGTGATTTATATATAGTGTATTCACCAGCAATTCATTGAAAAGACAGACTTTATTTCAGTTTGTTTTTAGACATCATTTAGGTAATAATCGACAGCTTGTGTACATGTAAATATATTATTGATATAGAATTAGAAGAGCTACTATTTTGCCTCTACGGTAATCCGGAGACAGTAAACGATACTGAAATGCATCCAGGTCGAACTTTTGGGGTAGTAATTACCGTCATTCACCACCAGAGGGAAGTCTTTCCCTTAAAAATCATATAGAGGCAAAGAAAAAAAGAAATCAGTGTAGGTTTCCTTTTTGTTTGTTTGTTTTAGTAAATAAATAAATAAATAAATAAATAAATAAATAAATAAATAAGAGTCAGCCGCACTGTATTACTGGGAATACATGAATATTGTCCTGGGTCTAGACAGGCAATAACTAACGTGAGATACCTATTTTATATATTATATTATATTATATTATATTATATTATATTATATTATATTATATTATATTATATTATATTATATATTATGGCCAATATTAAATTTAATATAAATAAACACAGTGTACATTAAATAGTAGCTGTTTCTCACACTTCTTGGAATATTAAAGTATTTAACTTAAATATCTTTAACTCAAGTGGTACATTCGTCTTATGTACATGTAGGTATATTAGAAGTCATTTAAAAATCACTTAGTCCTATTAGTCTATGTCCATGTGCCTTATTATCAAAAATCAATTTAGTCACAGGAGGTAATTGACTATAATAAATGAATGAATAAATAAATATTATTGTATATTATATATTATTAATATATTATATATTATACTTTATTTTATGTTTTAAGTGTAAGTGTAAAATTCGTGGATCACGTGACTGTCTGGATCAGGAGTCGCATCAAGACTATATCCTTGGTGTTTTCTGCTCTTGCACATCTGGTTTGCACACGCACGCACGCGCGCTTCAATGGCTCCAATTTCACCCTTCTAGCGCCACCGGGAATCAAGCGGCGCTGGAACAGTGTGCGCACGTTCGAGGCAGCGTCGTCCACGGGTCCGCATTTGTGCTGGAAACGATCGGAAAACACACACACACACACACACACACACACACACACACACACACACACACACACACACACACACACACACACACACACACACACTGGTGCCTCAAGAGCGCACGGTACCAAACTGTTACTGCCGTCCGTGACCGAGCTCCTTCTCTAAAATGAGTTTCTTTACACTTTTCAGTCGGAGGCATTTAGTCCTTCGAGCTCTCCTGGTTCAGGTTTTGGCTTCTTTAGGAACTTTTGCAGCGCCTTCGCCTATCATTAAGTTCCCAAACGATGATACTGTATCTCGGACAGACAAAGAAGTAGCGCTGGTAAGTATGTCATGACAATCCATGTGTCACAGGTTTTACAGGTAAACACATCATGATATTAATTTGTAGCATGGAGTAAATATGGAGTTAATGTTCTTGATGTTTTTTGGGGGGTTTTTTTCAGGCATGTTTTAAATGGCATTCTTTTTTTTCTTGGCACACCCCAAAAAAAAAAAAAAAAAAAATCCCCAAAATCCAAAAGTTATTGTTTTAGAAAGAATAATTGTATTAGTTATTGTAACACATTAAATCTGTTGTTTATAAAGCATGTATACACTTATGTTTTGTTTTTTAAAGTTTTCTTAACTCATAATGAATTTGTTTGTCTTTTTTCTGTTTCTTTTTTATGTGGCTGGAGATCTTTTGGAATGTAGTAACAGAGGTTAACTTCTGTAAACTCATATCTGTTCTTTTTTTTTCTCCTCCCCACCCCCCTTCTCCCTCTTTCCTTATTTATCTGTATATTTAAAGCATTATTTGAATAAGTTCTATGGATGTCCACAAGACCGCTGTAACTTGATGGTTCTGAAGGACACACTGAAAAAGATGCAGAAGTTCTTTGCTCTTCCAGAGACAGGAGAGATTGACCAGAATACAGTTGAGATTATGAAGAAACCGCGCTGTGGTGTCCCAGATGTGGCCAATTACAACTTCTTCCCGTCAAAGCCTAAGTGGCAAAATAATGAAATTACATACAGGTCTGTTTGTGTGTGTGTGAGGGGGAGAGAGAGAGAGAGAGAGAGAGAGAGAGAGAGAGAGAGAGAGAGAGAGAGAGAGAGAGAGAGAGAGAGAGAGAGAGAGATTGAGAGAGAGTCTGCCAAGCCAAGGCATTGCTTAACCTCCTGCTGTTTGTTTTTTGAGATAGCAAAGTCAGACTACTGAAACATTTTGTTCTGGTAAATGATGTTCAGTCCACTGAATTCTAACTGAAAAATATATATTTAACAAAAGCCATATTTGGTGTCCCTACAAGCCACAAAGAACCAGCTGGAAAGAAACAACAGCATTAGCGATGTTTCAACAATGTCCTAACACAGCCTTTTGGGGTTATAGCTGACCGGATCAATGGTGTTTGCATCATTAGCAGAATAAATCAAAGACAGAAAAGAGAGTGTTTTGATAAAATAACTAGAGGATACTCTTATAGTTGAGCAATAAATGAGTCATAACCACAAGTATGTCTACATTAGTGCTAGTGTAAAAGAGACTTTTCTCTTGAGTATGGAGGTTTAACCACATCTCTTCTTTTTAGGATCTTGGGTCACAGCCCTGATATGGATGAGGAGACAATTGATGATGCATTCTTCCGTGCTTTTAAAGTCTGGAGTGATGTTACGCCTCTTAAATTCACACGCATCATGAGTGGAGATGCTGATATCATGATCAACTTTGGGCGCAATGGTATATCTAAAACCAGTCTGGTGTCTTTGAAAATGACAGCAACAGTTTTTTTATATGAGTAGATACTGTATACTGTAACTGCAGTAACTCTCTGCACAAGCTGTGGTTTGGTTCAACTTTGCCTTTGGGTTTTCACTGTATAATTAAAAGCACAGCTCAGTTTACTGGAAATTGTAGCTTATGCTGACATATGAATTGTTCAACAAAATTACTCCTGTCTAAAACCCCACTTATTTTTGACCAGCTGAGATTTTTTCGTATCCGGTGGCTGTATGTGTATCCTGCAAATGAACCCACAGAAAACAGGACATAGCAACCAAATCCCACAGACAACCATGTTAATGAATCCCAGCATGTTGTTACAGATTTTTCACATATGTTGTAGACATATGTGCTGACTCAACATTGGTTTGATTTTTAGAGCATGGTGATGGTTATCCATTTGATGGTAAGGATGGTCTCCTGGCCCATGCATTTGCTCCTGGTCCTGGAATTGGTGGAGATTCCCACTTTGATGATGATGAGCATTGGACTTTGGGAGATGGGCAAGGTATTTTCAAATCATTTAAAAAAAACAAAGGTCTTTCTCACAAACGAATACACAAACAAAACTACATTTTCTCTTACTGTCTTTCTAGTTGTAAAGGTGAAATTTGGCAATGCAGAGGGGGAGTTCTGTAAGTTTCCATTCCTCTTCATGGGTAAACTATACAATAGCTGCACAAATCAAGGACGTGATGATGGCTTCCTCTGGTGTTCGACAACCTATGACTTTGACAAAGATGGAAAGTACGGATTCTGTCCACACGAATGTGAGTACTACTTAGTTGATCGTGTTCATGCTACTTTCAGATTTTCCAAAAATTCTATTGTCATTTTGTATTATTTACATAGAATAAGTGAGACCATGAAACCCTATCCCCTAAGCCCCTATCTCAGTCAGTCAGTTGAGAGTTTGAATCCCTGCATCACCAAGCTGTCATGGGTGGGTCCTTATACAAGACCATTTCTCTCATTTGCTTTAGACAGCTGTATTATGATTGACACAAACTTGCTGACAAGTTGATACGTGAAGCAATGAAATTCACTACACAAGTATATAATAAATACATTTGTAATAATACATTGTTGCAGATGCTATTGTAATGTATTTTACACCATCCAACAAATGTTACAACCTATTGGGAAATCCATGATGAAAATCTGATAGACCAAATCTGACTAAATATCTTAAAATGTCTCATTACTTTATATCGTAAAGGACCGTTTTGCTGAGAGTGTCCTTCACATTTCACAGTGCTTCTCACACTGGGGGGAAATGGAGATGGAGCACCATGTAAATTCCCATTCACGTTCCAAGGAGAGAAGTATGACAGCTGCACCACCTCAGGTAGAGACGATGGATACCGTTGGTGTGCCACTACTGAGAACTATGACCAGGACAAGACCTATGGATTCTGCCCCGAAACTGGTAGATCATTATTTTTTATTTTTCTTTGCCAACATATCACAGATTTTATTAGTAACTGGATTTCTGCAATATGTTTATGAGTCACAAAACACTGGAAAAATCAAATTATAAACCTCATGAATAGAGTATACCTTTTGGAACGAGACCATATTCGGATTTATAGACAATTATTGCAAATATAATGTACAGTGTAGCAGTATTTTGAGATGTTAAAAGACTAGAATTTAAAATATAGTCTTATAAAAGTGAAAAAAATATGACAGATTAAAGCTTAATTTTCTGAGGATATTACAAAGATTTTTATATTTGCTGTGGTTGCATATTCACACAGTTGGCACAGAGTCATTTGGAGAGTCATGCTCAGAGAGTCAGGCTAATTTAGCTACATGAACAGACAGTACTGAAAAAAGTGCTTTACACTGAATAGGAAAAATGTGTCCACTGAGGTCATATTCCAGCCAAAAACAACAAAGCAATTTGGTGTCTCTGAGCCACTTCAGTTAAAGTTCTGTATGTGCAGAAAAGTTCAATGTGGTTCATAGTTATTGGTATAATTTAATTTTCCTAACACAGTAAACAAATCAGTTTTATATTATTATGCAATCTTCAATTTTAGCTGAATAAGCAGTCATTTTGGCTAAGGCTTTTTCACATGAGCACAATACGAATTGTTTAGCAAACTATTTTGTTTATATTTCTTATCCTTATGAACAATACATGGGTATCTATTACCTATTTCACCATATTTATTTTTCTATACTCCTTAACCATCTTCTAAGTAAGATAGAACCAGTTGTAGTTTCCATTATTCCTGTTAATCTCCTAGAAGGCAATAAAAGCCATTCAAGTCATTCATCTGTTTTTTTGTTTTGTTTTTTTGGAATTTTTTTTTTTTTTAATTGCTGTGGGCTGGCAGTGTTTTTTTTTTTTTCCATTGTGTCAAAGAACTGGCTAAAGCCACTAGAGCAGCCTTCTTCATCTGGATCTAATTCTTTGGGAATGTATCCCTGTGTGTTTCTGTGCCAGGGTTGGTGTGTGTTCATACTGTATAACCTCTGGCTAAAATAGCAAAAGAAGCCTTGGGCTGCATAAAGCCAATCATTTAAAATAAAATCTAAGCATTAGAGGGAAAAATAAAAGCCTCTCCAGTCACCGGGTTTTGGAATTTCACTTCTCTAATAACACTGCTGTACTAACGTTCAAAGCATTTGGTATTTTGCTGATGTTAAAAACACCTCTGTCAGATTCTTTTATATTTACAACCTGTTTTTTTTTTTTTTTTGACCTAAGATTTTTTTTTCCCTTTAACTACCACTGAGATATCTTAGTCTTTAAAATGACACCATGAATCTCCCACTGGATGCTAAAACACTGCTATAAAAATTATTTATTGCCAGCTGTACTGTGAAATAGCCTCCATAGTGTGGAATGTGAGTCTCATTTGCATGTTGCTTTGCACTCTTATAGCATTATGAACATATATTTTGTGCAAAAAGTATTGTCTATATTTTAAAGAAGCTAGTGTTCATTGTTATCACCAAACCTGTAGCCATTTTAACTACCATTAATATAGAGCAGGGAGAAAGTAAGTAATATACTAAATATATAAGCAGAATACATAATAAAAATTAGCATTAGAAATGTGTTTTGATGTCTGCATTTTACAGACAAGAGGATGGTTTAACTTTAAACAAGGTTTTGAAAAAAATATGGGATTTAAAGGTATTAATTTTTCAATAAGTTGAGAATGCGGTTTGAAAAATGTAAGAGCTACATCACTTTTCTTTTTTTTTATTTAATAAACATTTAGTTACTCTTACAGAGAATAGTATCATTAAAGAACTTCTGGAAAGTTTAAACACATTTGATTTAACAAAATTATAAAAAAAAATAAAAAAAAAGATCTGGATATCTTTTGTAATGAAAGTGAAATTATTCTGGACTTGGTTTCAACTGGATTAAAAAGTACCAGGTGGTTCAGGGAGTAAGTACATATTGCATTAATTTTGTTTACTTCTAAGAGGAATGTTTAAACAGATTTGCATTTTTTTTTTATTTAACTCCAGATCATTTTCTCTGTTGTTATTAGTTCCTGCAGTAACTATTCACAGTTGTTTCTGCTTCTCTAGCCTTATTCACGCCACAGACATATAGACAGGTATTACACTTCCCTGGTCACCTGTTTGGGATCTCAAAGGTTGTACACTGATTAGCTATCCATATCTCTAAACATGCAGTTTATATGTCAATGCACCAGTTTTCATGGGCAAAACAAACTATGGACCAGTGAGTTTTTTTTTTTCAGCAATAAATCAGCCATTGAACTGGAGGATGCTTTTGTATCCCATTTTTAAAATGTATTTAAGAAGCAGTTGGTGGTGAGCTGAGCCATGTTTGGTCATCTTTCAGTAGCTATTGGTTCATTGACAAAATGTACCAGAATCTCTTGCAAAAGATAAAAGCATAGCTTGAGAGAGAGTTCTGTTTTATATCCTTTCTTGAAAATGATTTGTGCTCTCCTTGTCCATGCAGCCCTGTCTACAATTGGTGGGAATTCTGAGGGAGCTCCCTGTGTGTTTCCCTTTATTTTCCTGGGCAAATCATATGACGCATGTACCACCTCTGGACGTAATGATGGAAAGATGTGGTGTAGTTCCACCAAGAGTTTTGATGAAGACCGCAAATGGGGCTTTTGTCCAGACCAAGGTGATCAATCATTGGATCTGTTCAATATACTGTAAACGTAAAAAATTGACCATATTGTATATGCACAATTCTACCATTCCTTGACTAACGATATGGCATGTTGCTATTGAACACTAGTTTAGGATTTTCAGTATTAGACGACACTCATGTGTGTTGACCAAGTCTTTGTTCATTATCCACCAGGCTACAGTCTGTTCCTGGTGGCAGCTCATGAGTTTGGCCATGCCCTGGGCCTGGAGCACTCTCAGGACCCTGGAGCACTCATGGCTCCCATCTACACCTACACTAAACACTTCAGGCTCTCTAATGATGACATCAGAGGAATTCAGGAGCTCTATGGTAATAATAAAAGAGTCAGCTAAAATACATTTAATAATGATGCTAGAATTCTGACAACATGTTCGACAGTGTTCTTGAATCCTCATATACAGCATGATTGGTCACAAAGTCTACGTTAGCAGTTCTGACTATAGTGTTGAATTTATTTTAAATCATACAAGTAGGTTCATGGTAATGAGCTCTTTCTAATTTATGTAGTAACCAGTCACACTGAAACTTGTACATAGATTTAATTACAACATGTAATTATTCAAATGTTATTTCTCTAAGAAAGTGTTTATATAAATTTTTATTTTAAGTTTAAAGGCTGGTGTTCTACAACATTAGATACTTCTATAAATAAGCCATGTAAAATCTATGGCATGTCCTTATTTAATGAGTAAATAACACCACATCACACCATCCATCACTGAATATTTTCCTGTAACATCATATCCTGCTATGTTTTAAACCGATGTATAAGGATCAGAATGATGAAGCACTATTTCTCTCACACACAGGTGCACCAACAGGAAAGCCACTTCCTCCCACTCAGGGTCCAGTCACTCCTATGGATATCTGCAGTGAGAACATCATATTCGATGCTATAGCACAGTTCAGAGGGGAGACTTTCTTCTTCACAGACAGGTAACTGTGATGTTGTCTGTTTTTTCTGTGGCACAGTGTTTGATTAAGGATCAGGATTATCTTATTTGCAAATTAACAGTTGCAGTTTGAAGTATTATTATGTCATCTCTGACTACAAGGAAACCTTTCAACCAAGTATAATATGAAAGTAAATTAAAAGTGACCATGCCTGCATTTCCTACTGGATGATTGTTAAGTATAGTTCTACGGAATTGGAAGCACCAGAACTGCTGCTGTTGGGCCCCTGAGCAAGGTTCTTAACCCTCTCTGCTCTAGGGCTGCCATAACATGGCTGACTCTGTGCTCTAGATCTTTCTAACAAGTTGGGTTATGCAAAAAGTGCGGCACAGGTATCTCAAGGGGTTAAGGCTCTGGGTTTGTGAACAGACCATCATGGCTTTAAGACCCAGCACCACCAAGCTGCCACTGCTGGGCCCCTGAGGAAGACCCCTAACCCTCTATGCTCCTAGGGTGCTGTCCCTTGGCTGACCCTGTTCTCTGACCGCAACCTCCAAAAAAAAGCTTGGATAAATGTGAAGTAATGTAATGTGTGGCAATAATAAAGGTTTCTTCTGGATGGCCTATTTTAGAATGTGGGTCTCAAAATGTGATATATAAAGAAAACCACAGCGGGTTTGTGATTTTGGAGGGGAAATCACAACCTAGCAAAATCAAAGTTATTCCTTTTATTTATTAAGTTAAAATGATGGGTTTGCAGATTTGTCTGGTCCTTTTAATTCAAACCCCAATAAATCTAAGTGGCCTATGTTTATCAGATTTTCCATGTTGTTGGTAGAAAGCTAGAGAACACAAAGCTCTGTGAATCATAAATCGGTAAAATCTCATTGTTATTGATGGCATTTAAATAATCTTGAAATGAATTAATTCTATTCAGGGGATTCTTAAGTGTATTGTGCAGTTAAAGATTAAGAAGCCATGTTCTAAGATATGCTGTCTTTAGGGTTAGAGTAAAAATATTACACTACACAATGTCTATAGTTTGTAGACATTGTTTTAATATGATGGCTTGGTCAGGTAATCTTTATGTGGTTTAAAAAACAATACACAGAAATTGTGTAAAATGGCTGAATATTCAAATGTAGTGTATGTTCCGTAAAAAAATGTTTAAAGAAATATTAGAATTACGTTACTACAATCTCAACAAATTCTGTTCATTTTACTGAAAGAGCTATACAGAATTCATGCTGCATCTATAGCTGCAGTGTAAATATTTAATTATATTACTAGACTAGAAATTCTTAGGTTAGTGCAGTAAGTGCTTGTGTATAAGCTTGTATGTGTCTCAGCTGAGAGTGTGCATCTGTATATTTCTGTTAGTGTGTGTCTTTACATTTCTGTGAGTGAGTAAGTGTGTGGCTAGATTGTGAGCAGTAACCACAAAATATCTACGAATGCCAAAGCAAAATCTTTTAACACTACAAACAAACGCATGCTTCAACGAACTTCAGGTAGTTCTGCTGACTATACTGTTTTGTTATAGTCACGTTAAATAAACCTCAGATAAAGCATTCCATCGCAGAGTTTCAGTCATGTTTGCTCATGTATATGCATGTCCGTCTATTGCTTTTTGCAGTAGACACTCTAGTAGATGAACTAAACTCTAATCATTAAACTAAATCATTCATGAAAACCAGAAATTAGTGTGTGTGTGTGTGTGTGTGTGTGTGTGTGTGTGTGTGTGTGTGTGTGTGTGTGTGTGTGTGTGTGTGTGTGTCACCATGGGGTTTACTCAGTGTCACACACATACACACACACACACACACACACACACACACACACACACACACACACATCCGTAAACTCCAGATGTCCTCTGTTGGGGACTGGATCTAATGGGATCATCTAACCCAAATAATACAGTCTTAAGGAAAAAAAAAAAACTCATTGAAGTTGTTGGTTTGTACACACACACACACACACACACACACACACCACTCATGTAAATAAAGTGGTTTCAGATTTGGACCTCTGGAGAGGGAGCTGTTGGAGCTCGGAACACAGACATATCTTTAATACAAATTAAATCCTTACTGCTCTGTGGTAAGCAGTGATAATCAAGGGACCACACACACACAGAAGGCTGTATTCAGATTTCTTGTAAGCACTAGTAGTGAGGAACGAATGAAGAAATAGTGCATAGACCAGTATTGAATCCTGAGAATTATCCGTGGAGTTAAAGCATTGATCAGACATCTGTTCACGGGGGCTGATTTTTACTTAAACAGACGTCTTTCTTCATGCATTAGTTAAATGAGTTTGAAAATCAGTCCAGCTGTCTGATAATTCTGGTCACGGCTAAATTTTACCTTTAAATTCTGAGAAAGTATCTGACGGTGAAGGTCAAAAATAAATATTCAAATTGGAATAAAATAACTTATTCCATGAATTATCAGAATTTCTGCTGCAACTCAGTATCAGCATCACAGTTCCAAAGATTGTTGCAACTACAATGTTTGAAATAAAGAGAAAATTGTTTGAGCTTGCATCTGACTATTAAGATTATGTTAGCATTAACAAACATAAAATATTGTTTATAATTATAATTACACATAACAACGTTGAGCTAAAATACGCCACATGGCCAACAGTATGTAAGTATGTTATCACTGACCATCACATCCATACCACTGATGCCATCATATCACCATTTCAAAACTCTCTTCTGAGGAAGGCTTTCTGCTCGGGTTTGGACTGTGGCTGTGGAATTTTTTGCTTATTCAGTCACAAGATTATCATTGAGGTCAGGCAGTGATGTCAAGTGAGGAAGCCTGGAGTGCTGTCATTGTTCCAGTTTGTCTCAGAGGTGCTCAGAGGGGTTTAGGTCAGTGCTCTGGTCACTTGGGTTTTCTATTTTAACTTTAAACCAAATCTTCATGGATGTTGTGTTGTGCACAGAGGCATTGGAACAGTCACTTTAGTTCCGGTGAAATTCAATCTTAATGCTACAGCATACAAACACACATGAAAGAATTGTGTCCTTATAACTATATGCTGTTAGGGGAAGGCCCCACATATGAGTGTGATGATCTGGTGTCAATGATCTTGCCCCACATAGCTTGTGACATGTTGTCTTTTAACTTAAACAGATCAGCTAATATGCTGGTTATAAATACAGTGTGTGTAGGTTGACTCAGTCATGTTGGACACTTATCATGACCAGCTATGAAGCCTCCTGTCTGTGATTGAATGATTGAATTTTACATATGTACGCAGCCGGTATTTATATTTTACAGAGAGGCAAAGAAGTATATAACTATAAAAAATTCATAATGGAGCTAGATGTTTTTGCTCTACTGTTCCTGTCAGTGTTTGTTTTCTCTTGATTTACTTTAGTGATAATCTCGTGTTTGTTGTTGGTAGATTTTCTGTGTGTTTTGATTAGATTAGGATCAGTTCAGGATTAGTTACAGCATACGGCTGTTATTTTTTGGACTCGGTAGTATAAACACCAGCTGTACTTCAGAGAGTCATTTGTGCCTCACATGGGCTTCATTTCAGTAGAAGTTTGCAACAGATATGATTTTAATTTGTCAAAAATGTGAATGTAGTTCTTAAATGAAATATAGACTTCATGGTCCTGTTGGAAAGGAAATTATTCATGTAAATGCCTGATTGTAGCTGGTTACACAAATCACAATAAGGTATTGGAATTATCAGTGTGATAAAATATACATTTTATAACGTACTAAACTAAGAGTCAGCAACGAATAAAGAGGCTCATATTTCTTAAGGAAAGATGACATTAGCCCTGAGATATTCACACAACTGCGTCAATTTCTACAGCTGTTTAAGCTATTTGGCATACAGACAGAGGCAGATATGGTGAAACGCTTATCCAAGGCTAATGTTCTCTATTATTTTTGTTCAGCTGCAATGGAAATGTATAGTTCATCTTTTATATTTTGATATTTTTTTATATTAGCTGAGGTGTTTTTTTTTTTTTTTTTTTTTTGTGAGTCAGTGGACCTTTAGGCAGTTTTCCTCTAATCCTCTTTTGCTTTCCTGTTGGAGCCTGCTGGACTATAAGAAGGGAATGCTGACAGGTATGTTTTCAAAAGCAGCTGTTAACTCACTGCTTAAAGGGAGTGGTGTCTAGCCATTCCATTACCTCAGCTCCTCTTCCAAATGTGTTTAGAGGTATAAGCAGTCTGTGACGTGATAGAAACACATCTAAGTGATGTATATATAAATTTGTAGTTTGCTGAGGTTTGTTGAGAATTTCCTCTGAAAAAACCTATTTGTGTTTAAGACCATTTAATAGAGGTGTATTCAGTTTCAACATGTGTCTATATAAGAGTAAATAGGTGTGTGTGTGTGTGTGTAGGAGTTCAAACTTCACCTCTCCACCAAAGAGCTTTTTCTGGGAGCTGACACGGCATTGTTGGGTAAGGAGCTTGGTGATCTGTGCATCAAGCATGAAATGTTCTAATAGTTTACTTCATTAAGTACTGGGACCAAGACGTCTTAACCTGGGAACCAGCATTGTTCTCCCATCCAGATTATGATTCACTGTAGCTCTCCTAGACAGAAACTCCCCTGGTTTGGACGCTGCTGTCTGTCAGAATTCTTGTTACTTCTGTGCAACTCTGAGTCTCCTCCCCTGCATGTTTGCTTTTATATGGTAGCATATTACAGCAGAGTTATATCACAGTAGATATTATGGGTATATTTAGTCTCTTGACACACCTTCAGACCTGAGACTGATTAAGACTTCTAGCTTTTTCATGATCTTCATACTTTTGATAGAATACCATATTTCTTGGCAAAATGTGCCTCATTTAGCTGATGTGTATGGTCTACACTAGATAACTATAACTAGTGATATCACTTCCCCATCCCAGTTTAATGGCCACCAGTTCCTGGATAACAAAGTCATAGTTTTATTCATTGAAACATATTTCCTTTGAAAAAATTCAGTGAGATTTTTTTTGGATAGAGATCCTCAGCATCGATAATATCTAATGATATCTGAGGCATCCACAATGAAAAGCAAGGTGTTTGGGAGGAAAAAGCAGTGTTGAATGTGTGGGTGGTCTGCCTGGGTGGTATTTCGTATGGTATAAACATATTTCTTTTTTTAAAAAATTATAGGAACAGCTGTGGAAGTAAAATTCAGAATAAAATTCAGATTAAAAAAAAAATTAATTGGTAAAATCTTTCAGTTCTCTCTAAATTGTTGTGTAACTTCTAGCATAGTAATCAAAAGGTTCACAAGACACATGGGGCTCATGAATAGACTCTAGTTTCCTAGAGTGCACAAGACTAATTAGACATTGATATAAAAATATTGATGTATGTTCTTAATGCATGTAATGAAAGAATTCTGTCCAGTATATTCGAGGCCAGCTTTTCTGGACCTGGAAAATAGCAGGGATATTCACCAATCCATATGCTGCAACTACTAAGTGACATTTTTTAATGTGATTGCTTCCTGAATACTAGAACTTTATAAATCAGGTTTGATGTAAATGTAATGTCTCCTTTTCAAATAAAGATGGTTACCTAAGTGCTCAAGTGGAAGGTTGTAATGTGTCAGTGGGGGATAAATATATGTGATCTTGGTTGGCTGAGGTCAGGAACCAGGTCAGATGTACATTGGTCTGTGGACAGGTAGGGCGGAGACTTTGTCCTGAATGTCTGGAAAATACTGAAACATTTTCAAATGTTGTATATGCAATGATAATGATATGGCACATCAAAACAAGTTGTAAGACATTGGAGCTATAAGAAGGACCTACTGCTGGTATTGAGACAGGGCTTGAGAGGTGATGACTTTCATGCCGCCCTGACTGATCTGGTGCTGATGACCACTAAGTGGAGAGTACTTATGTAATGTGAAACATTTTGGCAGCAACGGCATGGTTTATACTCACCACATTAGTATGTGGTTGTTCTTCAATATGGTTCTTTTCTAGCAGTTTGTTGTTGACCTGAGGTCACTTATTGTCACTGATCTGTATGGTAAAATCAAGTGGAAAATCCAAAAGGATACAAACATTAAGTAAGGTTTAGTAAACTCATTGAACGGAATCAGGAGTTTACAAGACTTTCCAATGAATGCCTCAATGCATGGGTGGTTGCAAGTGTGTATTTAAATGGTTAAAACATTCCTTTTAACCGATTTGCTGTTTATTGAAATGCAGAGGCCGGATCTTACTATTCAAGGTCTGAAATAATTTGGCCTTTGAAAAATAGGTCAGCGGAAAAGGAGCTGGGGGAAGTGGGTATTGTTGCTGGGCTGAATGTTGGAAAAGCACAGTTTGGGCCTGTCCCGCTGGCTCCACTCTCTGCCATAACGAGAAACAGATGCTCCAATGAATCACCCCATTGTTGCCAGGAAGCAGATCTACTAACACAGCCTCCCCAACACTATCTCTCTCTCTCTCTCTCTCTCTCTCTCTCTCTCTCTCTCTCTCTCTCTCTCTCTCTCTCTCTCTCTCTCTCTCACATTTACACAGTCCTACTCTTTCCCCTTTTCTCTCTAGCCTTTGGCTGCCTCTTCTCTCCATTTTATATGTGATGGTGGTCTATTACCCACCAGCATCAGCCTTTCCTGAGTCCAATTTGATTTATATGTAGACCCACGTGACTAAACAACTCAAAAAATTTTAACGTGGGTTAATCCTCATGTTCTCTCTTAGGTTCCTGTTTAGAACTACTAATGCAGAAAAAAAACCATCAGGTCCATTGTTGGTGGCTACTTTCTGGAGTGAGCTTCCTGAGAAGATCGATGCAGCCTATGAGAACCCACTAGAGGAGAAGTCTGTGTTCTTTTCAGGTAAAGTTGCACAGAGGACATCATTAAATGAAATAAATGTCATTAAAAATGCGAAATTCTTCTTATAATACATACAAAATTAAGAGAAACTTAAGTAGAAACAAACAGAAGAAATTTATATTTCAATAACCATTTGGTATTCACTACATTTCCACAATAAACGATAAGGTACATGCAAAGGTACAGTACCTAAAATTGACAAATTTATTAAAAAGTAACATTTAACCGTACATTTCTGTGTAATTATGAAATTGTTTCTCTTCAAAAGTATAACACAATAGTTATAAATATGGTGACATTTACATGCATCAGTGGATTTTCCATAACATGCAAAGGACGATGATTTATTTTGTTGAAAAAAAAAAGAATACAAAATAACAAACTTAGGTTATCTTGGTCTCTTATCTTAAAGACACCCACTTTCAGTCTCTAGGTATGCATTCATATCTAAGTTGTGTGTGCGTGTGTGTCCTAGGTGATGAAATGTGGGTGTATTCAGCGAGCACTTTGGAGAGAGGCTATCCTAAAAAGATCTCCTCCTTGGGCCTTCCATCAGACCTTCAGCACATAGATGCAGCCTATGCCTTCCACAAGAGCAAGAAGACCTACCTGTTCGCTGGAGACAAATTCTGGAGGTACCGTCTCAACCAACACACACACTATCATACCAGTGATATATGAAACATGATGAGATCAAAGGTTTTCATACACTTAGGACAAAATAAAGAAGCTCAAAAAAGCTGTATGCGTTTGTCCATTCTGACTGGTTAGAAGGTGTTTAGATTTCCACAGCAGCAGGGTCATGTTAACGCACATATATCATTTATGTGTTGACCTACACCTAAATAGATTACAATCACTATTTTTTAATAGTATTTAGTGATTTTGGAGGTCAGAGCAGTCAGAGGTAAATCTGTAGGCTTTCTGATGAAGATCATAATTTGTGCTTTTGTGGTTTATAAAACACCAGCAGACATTGTGTTGTTTTAATAACCTTCAAGGGTTATTAATAATAGTAATCAAGGGTTATTAATAATTATCAATCTACAAAAATAGACTAGTAAGGAAACAACTCTTAATGCTATAACCTAAGAAATAACAGGAACTATCTTGTTTAGCAGATGTTCAACAAAATTAAACATTAATACAAACAAATTAAGAATGAAACACTCCTTTTTTTCTTTCAAATTATAATACTTGCTAAATTGCTGTGGTATAAGAGTAAAGCATTTTAGAATGTTTTCTTATTGAAAGAGAACACATTTTGGAGTGGTAACTCTTTCTTCTGTTGATTGGTTTCCTGTAATGTGTTTTATACCTTACTAAAGACATTAAAAGGGAATAAATTATTATCTGGCCTTGATGGATAAAATTATATGTCTAGTAATTCCTGGTAAATGACATACAGTAGCATTTTAAGTAAAAATCTTGATTAAGCAATTGTTATTTGTTTCTTACAATAATTAGCAGCACTTTTATGTTGTCTGTTAGCATGTTAAGAGCTCCTGGTTTGTTTCTTTATACCCATACAGATACAACGAGGCCAAGAATAAAATGGATCCTGGCTTTCCCAAACTTATTGCTGATTCCTGGAACGGAGTTCCTGATGATTTGGATGCTGCCTTCAGTACAAGCGGACAGGGTAAGAAACCCGGTGGTTATTATATAATGTCATTAATAAATAAAGATACTGTGTAATATGTAAATGTTATATTCCTGAAGTGTTACACTTTCATGTTTGTAGAAAGTCAACATGGACTTTTTGCGGTTATATCACTGCTCCATCTGTTACATTTTATACAGTGAACACACACAAGCACACTTTTACTGCAGTCAGTCATCACCTACAGTAAACCACCACACACATGCACACACACACACACACACACACACACACACACACACACACACACACACACACACACACACACACACACTCTCTCTCTCTCTCTCTCTCTCTCTCTCTCTCTCTCTCTCTCTCTCTCTCTCTCTCTCTAAAAAGTGTTGCATAAGCAAGTATGTGTAGTGCCTGAAACGATCCTCTATGTTTGTAGCTAACCAGCTCTACATCCAGTTTATTTTTTCCCCTTTTCCTGTAAACAACAGCACCTCTTTTTTTACTAGTAACTTCAGAGTGAATGCCTTTTGATGAGCCATTTCTGCCTCTGTTTTTACCAAGTACCCTATTTCCTTTACCAATATATATACATTTGTATTTAAAATAAAACATAAAGTATAAAGTAGTCCCTTTATACTATAAAAATTAATCATTTTAATTTGTACTGCCAATATCTACCATACACATTTATGTATATACATACATTTTCACATATATTTTATATTGTTTATACTTTTTATTTATCTACCTCCTTTTGGTTTTATTTTTATTCTTAATTATATTCCTTTTTATGCTTGAATACCGGACAGATGTAAAAAGCATTTCACTGCATGTCGTGCTCTGTATGTACTGTATGTGTATGTGGCAAGTAAAATTTGATTTGATTTGGTTTGATAAATCAGCCTTTTCAAGTCTTTTAGCCAGGACACAAAAAAGCAGAACTTAAATGAATAATCATTTGAATTAAACTTTTATTTTGCAGTAAAAAAAAACAAATTTTGCTTCATAAATTGATTTACAGAAAAAATATTTAGTGCTAATTTTGTGATCTGTACAAAAATCCAAAATGAGTAATGACAGTAGAGGACAAATCATTAGCAAAGGATAATCATCTTACCAAACAAAAACAGGAAAGCTACTGATTCTAGCAAAACAATAGTATTAATTTCTCTTTCCAGATCTCACCACCTTCTGCACTACACACATCAACTCAGGAGCGATCTGCTGTTATACTAGTTATAAAAATTAGCATGAACAAATGACAAACTACTTCAGAATCACTTACTTAACAAAGCTGCCATTTAGTATAACATAGGAGAATACGTTATTAATCCCAAATGGAAATTTGGAATTTAAAGTGCATAATCTTCACATTATTTACAGATACAGAGAGATATCTGTACAGATTAAGTTTACAAATGAACATGCAGTTATGTCGATGCTTTCATAAATTAGGGGAAGATAAAATACTCTCTCACTCTCATAATACATTTGACAGAAATGCAACGTGAGGACACACCACTATACCCTATAGACGAAATGTTCACCTATGACTTGCTCACCTTTTACTGAGGAAACTTGAGTGGGTTGATCATCTGTTTGTTTGTTTGTTTTCCTTAATCTATCTAAACCATAATGATGTATAGTAAACTAGCTAGGTGATTAAATTTCAAAGGAATCACAACCTAAACACAGGCCTGGGCCGCACACTGGAGCTTGTACTTGCCAAGCATTTTTTTTATTCTACCTCCGAATTAACACACACTTTTTCATAACATGTAAAATAAAAAAAAGAATTTGTTTCTTTATTGTGTATTCTCCCAGCATTAGTGATACAACTTAATTTCATGTTTTTGTGCCCTACAGGCTATAGCTACTTTTTCAAAGGCTCCCACTATCACAAAATGGATGAGAACCTTAGGATCGTCAAAGTTGGAGAGGTGAAAACAGACTGGCTGCACTGCTGAGCAGCAGCACGATTCTCCAGCCATGACCTTTTAAACTTGGAGCTTCTTATTCTGTGCCACTATGGTGTAATGTTATATTGGCAACACTCCCATTTGTCAGAATGTCTTCTCTCCCACTGATCTCTTCCAGGTGAGATCAATCTGGTATTATTCACCCTGTGAGGCATTATCATAGTCACAAAGCTCTGGTAATTTTCCGTAATGGAACATAGTTAAAACCAGATCTTACCAACCATCTGCATTGTTAAACCATGTGATAATTGCTTTGTTTGTCCAGTTGTCTTTTTTTATTCATGGCCTCCATAAAGGAAATTAATTTGTTTCACTAGATTTGCCGACATCAGGTATGTCCCCACTGAATATTCATGCAATATTGTATTTCATGTGTTTTTTATCCTACATAAACCGGATTCAGTCATGTAGAACTGTAAAACTATGATTATAAGCATAAAAAAGTAATATTTTGAAAATTATTTGCTCTCCTGACTTTTAGTATTTGATTATTGGCATTTTTTATCTGGTGCAGTTTTTTTTATATCATTTTATAGTGTGAAGCACTTTTTTGTACATTAATACAAATTGTGTTCTGCAGCAACACAGAGACCAAACATAACAGTAGCACATCATTTTTTGTTTTTTGTTGTTCTCTTTTTTCCTGGCACTAGGCAATTGAGGGCACGGGTTGCCTGAGACTGTATATGGGGTTGTTGTGTGATGGATTGTTGACCGTATCATGGAAAATACTGTTAATCATATGTACTTTTATTTTGTCCTTATGAGTTGGCATTATATGTTTTTATTATTGTTTGCTTTGTGCACTTTGTCATTACATGTAATTCTGAAAATAAAGACAGATTGTCCAGTAGTTTATTATTATTATTATTATTATTATTATTATTATTATTATTATTATTATTATTATTATTATTATTATTATTATTATTAATTAATATACTCTTCATTTTTAGAGTCCCCAGAATAAATAATTAACACTTGAGTAAAAAGCGACATCTTGTGGCCGATTGAAGGAAACGCAAGCGCCTTTAAGCTTATGAGTCTTGTACTTGGAATTTACTATATCGCACCTTTTGTGTCATGCTTCAGGTGCATGAACAAAACCATATCCCAAGCAGGTGTCAGTCCTTCTGAATATAATTAACAAAAAACGTGGATTAAAATAATAGAGCTGTACTACACAGTACGATTAAATGGTATATATTACTTCATACATATATAATATTAATCAATTTCCCATTTGTACCTCTTCTGCTTGTATGTATTTAATAATAGAGTTAATGTATAAACTCATACATACGTAATGACAATTTTTTTAATTTATCCAGTAGAAGCAGAAAGGAAAAATAAATAAATAAACAAACAATTGCAGGCCAATAGTACACCATCAATTAATTTTAAATTAGTTAATAGACAAATGCAGATAAATTAAGTTACATTCTGAATTCACAAAAGGATTAAATATACAGTATATCACCCACAAAACTGCAATCTGTTCCAATTATGCACATTTTATAATGTTACAACTTGGAACTTTAATTGAATCAGAATTATATACTAATTCATTTGATACCGTTTTGTTCTTATAACTTACTGGCAAAAACTTTTTTATGAATCTACAACAAATAACAGATATCATTGCTGGTGCAGGTTCACGCTATACGGATAGCTTTGATTGCACAAATATTCACCTTCATTGCTGTGAAATCCGTACATTATTTATTCTGGAAACAAGCTTTAAATATTATAATGTCACAGCTTTAAATATTATAATGAAAATTATATTATAATGAAGAAATACATTCTTACATACTTTTTGTTTCGCTCCAATTGCTCTAAATTGCCCCTAGTGGACTAACATAAACTGGATTTTCTTTTCTTTTCTTTTTTTCAGATTTTCAGTAAATTTCAATATGGATTCTAATTTCATATAGTGATCTTAAGGTGTTAATGAGGCCAGTATTGAAAGAATACACAAACATCATTACTTGTGCTTACATACTGTTAAAAAACTTTGCAGCATATTAATAAACCATAAAAGGGTAAGGATTGATGCTACCATTGTAAACCATAAAAGAAAAAAAAAATATTTTCCAAAAAATGAAAGCCATCATTGATCTTCATCAGGAAAATGCCTGCATGCATTCTGCCATCAGTACCACAAAATGTTTGGCGCCAAAGCTCCTATAATTCGATAATACAGCTGGAAAAAACTACATTGTGATTACATTAATGTTACACCAGACATTGCCCTCACACCACATACAAGGAATGCAGACATTGGTAAATAGTAATAATGATAATGATAATAATGATAATGATGAATATAATTTAACTGACCACAGATTATACTATTATAATAATTTGTTCATTATATTGTTATGTGTGAGATGAGACCTAGGCTCTGCAAATTGGTTTCTGCTTTGATAAATTATATATTTAATTTTTATAATTATATATACTCTACTACATATGATTTACACAGTGCATCTTACTGTTCTC
The DNA here is from genome assembly GCF_022655615.1 of Tachysurus fulvidraco. Taxonomy (NCBI): domain Eukaryota; kingdom Metazoa; phylum Chordata; class Actinopteri; order Siluriformes; family Bagridae; genus Tachysurus; species Tachysurus fulvidraco. The sequence goes on from NC_062518.1 coordinate 5,106,702, forward strand.
TCAAAGCAGTGTAGCCCATCCTTAGTACTTTGCTCAGCTGAATCTGTCTATTACAAGTCCAGAGTATCGGCTGCAGAGTGAAAGACAATTTTCATAAACTCTGGAAAATTCTTAGTATAAGTTCAAATAGTTTTAGCCAGATGAACCAGGGGAGTATACAGTACCTTCCTAACCAGTTCAGGGTTTTGAGCAGGTTTAAATTAGAATCCCCAGTTGTCCTTATCTGGAACGCTTCACTAATCAGCCCCTCCAATTTAAACATTATAACACGTTTCACCAAACTGATCTACAAATTTAACTAATCATTTACTATCTACACCAATCTCGTTTACCAATTTGACACCCTGAAGTAAAAACTCAACTAGTACTGACAAAGTAAACCAGAACAGTACAGCAGCTAAACCAGCTCAAAAAGCTGATGATCTAAGCTAGAATTGTTGAGCAGATTCCCTGGACATTTGTAAACCTTTTGATCCTAATTACAAAATGTTTAATAGTAATTGTTGGGCATATTTCTTTTAAGAAGCTCAGTGGAACAGACAAATTTTGCAGGTTCTTCTATCCAGTTGAAGTCACAACAAAAGGATGTCACAAGTGAAAAGTGTTCTTATCACTGGTCCAAATGACCCACTGCCCTGTACAGTTCCCTCTACTTGCAAAACAGCCAAATTAACTACTAAGATAACCCTTTAGAAGTATTATATATATATATATATATATATATATATATATATATATATATATATATATATATATATATATATATAAGTAATATATTAATATTTGCTAAAAATGGTGAGAGAACATAAATTATTGCTCTTTTTTTTGGTGCTCACAAAACTGACTCTTATAATTTAAAAGTTATAATTTAAGTTTTTAGATATTTTTTAGATATTTGTTTAATGAAACTTTTATTTCTTTTCTTTTCTTTTTTTTAAAGTAGGTAAAATATAGATACCAAAATAAATATTGAATTAAAAAAAAGTTAGCTGTCGGATGTATTATATTGTTGCCATGTTAGAACAAGATTTTTTAATTCTAAAAGCATTTGGTTCTGATGGGTCTAATACTTGGCCTTGTTATGCTGGGAATTGTAGCAGGCTGTAAATTATTTTTCTTCTATTTAGACTTTATTATTTGTAAAAGCCTGATTAATTTTCTGTCAAATCTGTCATCTGAGACTTAAGGACAACTGCCACCTTTTGGCAGATTTTCTTTAGTATAAATAATAACCTTAAATATGAAAATATTAAAGATAGTGAATAGTAAATAGTTCAATAGTAAATGCCTAATAATGCCTGTTCTCCTTTAAGGAAATTAATAAAGACATGTCTGTGCAGCTCGAAGGAGGATTAGAGGCTTAAAGCTATAGGCGGGTCAATGAGAGCTTGACACGCAGCGGTAAGACATTAAAAAGGAGGAAGCACTCGGACAAAAAGATTGCATACAGTAGCTTTTTGTGCGAAACTCTTGGCATCGATAAGGAAGTGCAGTACGTAACAGGGCGTTTGTTGCTGTTCCACGCAGATGCATGGCGCTGGAACATTCTCATCATCTGAAGATGCCTCCTAAAAGAGTGTTTCCCAGGCAGGAGTCGCTCCTGCTCCCCGCAGTCGTCAATCCATTCTGCTTGGACTTTAAACTGACTAATAGCGACAAAATAAAAGTGAGTGCAGGATTTGTTTCTTCTCTTTACGCTTACTTATGCAACATCTGCCTGCTGCCAAGAAACAGAAACACGGAAACGCCCAGACGGCGTTAATGTTATGAAATGTTTTATATCGCTGACTATGCACACACGCATGTAGGTGTTATTACTATAAATCGTCTGGCTGTTCAGATATATGCGTTTTTTTTAAGGTACAGAAGGAACAGATTGCAGGTGTTATAAATGTTGGTGCGCACGAGCCTTCTCACATTCCAGCTGTGTAAGAGTGATTTGGGATTTAACCCAACAGAAGAGTTATCATTATGCTACAGAAAAGTTACATGTAAAGTATACGAAAAGATACAAATATTCTAAAAGGTAAAAAAGTTCACTATTCATTTCTTAGATTGCATGATTCATTCATTTTCGCATGCAATTTTTTAAGGCACAATTGCAGTCCTTACATGTTTATTGTTCACACTAACTGCATACACTTGCTGACTTAATAAGAACGCACGCGCACCTGTTCAATTATTCATGCAGTTATCTAATCAAGCCAATCTAATGTCAGCAGTAAAATGCACAAAATCATCAAGATACCCGTCAAATCTTCAATTCATGTTCAGTCGGTTTGAGTATTTCATAAACTGGTGATCAACTGCAATTTTCGTACATAATAATACATAGGATTTACACAGAATAATGCAAAAAATAAACAAAAGGAAAAAAAAAATGTCTATTTACACCCAAGGTGAGCAGAAAAACATCTCGGAGCACATGACACACACTTGAGATTTAAGTCATTCTTTTGTTTAAGATAATCCAGTGACACTGCTTCTACATTTCCTCTTCTGTCCTTTTAAGAACCATATGCTTCACTTCACTTCAGTCCAAAATCTGTATATTCCAGCAATATGTCTTCATCTATTGTGATAATAAACAGGCTGTCATATTTCTTTCTCTGTGTGTTTTGTGTGTTCATATGCTCAGTGTTTTTTTCTGGGAATCATCCTCGTGCCGCTGCGCTGTGTCCTCCTCTTCCTGGTTCTTATGGTAGCATGGCTCATTTCTTCCCTAATTACGTTCAAGCGTCCTCTCAAAGGAGAGGTGGAACCTTTTACAGGATGGAGGAGGTAAGCTTCATAGTACAAGCATTGATCATATGACAGCAGTAAGGTTATTAATATGGATAATGTGGAAGTGTTTAAATATAGTAAATAAAAGCCTACAGTTTTTTTTATATTGATTTATAAGGTAGTCCACTTGTTCTGCTGTGTAGAAAATGTGTAATATAAACAGTATTTCACAAAAGTGAGTACACCCCTATGAAAATGTCCAAATTGGCCCCAATTAACCATTTTTTCTCCCCGGTGTCATGTGACTCGTTAGAGTTATGAGGTCTCAGGTGTCAATGGGGAGCAGGTGTGTTAAATTTGGGGTCATCGCTCTCACTTTTTTCATACTGGCCACTGGAAGTTCAAAATGGCCCCTCATGGCAAAGAACTCTCTGAGGATCTAAAAAAAAAATTGTTGCTCTACATAAAGATGGTGTAGGCTATAAGAAGATTGTCAAGACCCTGAAACTGAGCTGCAGCACGGTGGCCAAGACCATACATCAGTTCAACAGGACAGGTTCCACTCAGAACAGCCCTTGCCGTGGTAAACCAAAGAAGTCATGTGCACGTGGTCAGCGTCATATCCAGTGGTTGTGTTTGGGAAACAGACATATGAATGCTGCAAGCATTGCTGCAGAGGTTAAAGGGGTGGGAGGTCAGCCTGGCAGTGCTAAGACCTTATGCCGCACATGGCTTTAAATTGGTCTGCATGGCTGTTCCCAGAAGGAAGCCTCTTCAATAGATGATGCACAAGTTTGCTGAAGACAAGCAGACTAAGGACATGGATTACTGGAACCATGTCCTGTGGTCTGATGAGACCAAAATAAATTTATTTGGTTCAGATGGTGTCAAGCATGTGTGGTGGCAACCAGGTGAGGAGTACAAAGTGTGCCTTGCCCACAGTCAAGCATGATGGTGGGACTGTCATGGTCTGGGGCTGCATGAGTGCTACCGGCACTGGGGAGCTACACTTCATTGACCATTGCCCTGCTAAAGAAGCTGAGGGTAAAAGTGATGGACTGGCCAAGCATGTCTTCAGACCTAACCCCTATTGAGCATTTGTATGCACTTTGGGCCCAATTTGGACATTTTCACAGGGTTGTACTCACTTTTGTAGCCAGCAGTTTAGATATTAATGGCTGTGTGTTTTATTTTGAGGGACAGCAAATTTACACTGTTATACAAGCTGTACACTCACTACTTTACATTGTAGCACAGTGTCATTTATTCAGTGTTGTCAAATAAAAAGATATAAAATATGTACAGTACAAAAATGTGAGGGGTGTACTCACTTCTGTGAGATACCGTATATGTACAGTATTGACTCAAAGGATGAAATGACTCAGGAATGTTCAGAGGATACAACTGCATGGAGAGAAACATAAAACAAGAAAAAAATAAGTGAGAACTAAACTGGAAAATAAACTGTAAATATGAATGAAGAAAGGTGGGGAAACAAAGTCTAACTAAATTAACAAACACGCATCTAAAACTGTGACGTGTCTTTGAAAGGGTTATTCGTCGGGTTGTAATTCATTGAAAATATCTATATTCTGCTCTTTGGAAATCCCAAATTCTTGTCATATTATTTCCAAAATAGTCCATGGGATGGTGTGAGATATGGCAAAGTCAGAGCATTTTTGCTTAGATTTTAATTAAAACTTTTGATTATGTAGAAAATATAATGTCTTTGTGTTTTATTAAAGCATCGTAATCTTATGACATAAATCAAAAAATCTAAATCAGGACCTTTTTTTTTTTTTTGCAAAATGCAAGGAGCTCACAATATTACGGACACAATAAAAAAAATAAGCGTTAGTTTGAGGGCATTTTCTCTAATCAATATATCAAACTCCAGATCTACTGTTAAACTGACTGCTGCTCCTATGAATGCAGTTCATTGTAGAAGCACAGGAAGTCATGCATTTCCTTTTCTGATATGATATGATTAATCAAATGATGCCTGGGAGTTTGAAAAGATTTCCTCCTAACAGACAAATCAGCTGATGAGCTGCAGGTAGAGTGAAAGGTATAATCAAATATAAATGTCGTTCAGTAAAATGACAGAAATCATAAGCAACTAAACATCATAACAAATTAATCCGAGATCAAAATTTTACACACCCAAATACAAACAGGGATATGAAAGACATTGCAATACAGAATGATTAGTGCTAGTAATGCAGTTAATTTACCTGGATCCTAATGATCTTTAACTAGATCATTTTACACATGGCTCACAGTTTCTTACTCTCGGATATTAATTCTTTATAAACGTAATATGTTATATAATACACTACACTTTTGTGTATGTTTGTTTTTGCTTATGCATGACCATGTGTGTGTTTATGTAGATTTATGTGTCACAAAGTGATGGTGGTTATGGGTCGGCTCTGTTTCTTTGCGATGGGCTTTCGGGTCATAGTCAAGGGGAAACAGGCAACCAACAGAGATGCCCCGATTCTGGCTGTGGCTCCTCATTCTTCGTTCTTTGACTCTATCACTTGCATCGTAGCAGGCATGCCATCTGTGGTGTCCCGCACTGAGAATCTACTTCCTATCATGTTTGGACGTAAGTGCTTGTTTTCCATGTCTATATTTTGAATATTGAATAAAGACCTCTGTGTTGAATTAAGGCTATTTATAAACCTAAATCTGATATCAACAAATCCTACATCATTAATGCAGGAATCAGAATTCTTTACCCATCACGTTTGGGATCAAGTTGAAATGTAATCAATGCTTTATAAGCCATAACTGTTTTCCAAGTAACTGATCTGCCTAATTTGCTTAGACATCAAATTGTATCAGTCAATGGGTTATATATTTTTAATCTATTTCTAATATAAAAGCACTATTGAACGCTCAATCCGACTGTTGAATGGTGTTAAGTTTCTTTAACAGCAGATTCATAAGACTGCTCATAGCATATCAATAGGTCATCTGTCTTATAGCTTACTGTGCTACCTGGTGTATGGTGGATGAGCCAAAAACTCATGCACTATCATTGAATCATTGATCATTAAAGTTTTCTGTAGCAAGACTTTTATTTAGCATTTTTGGCTGAAGTCTGCAGTATCAGAACTATAACATCAACATTAAATGTAACCATAAACAGGTAAAAATTATAACGTCATTAAAAAAAAATCCTTGTCAAATTGCTGTGATGTTACAGGAAAAACACTTTAGGGAATACATTTATAGGAAAATAATACAATTCTGAGTGGTGCCACTTCGCATCTGATAGCATTACTAGGAGTGTTGATTATATTTTGAGAACAGTAAGCCTGCAAGCATGTTCCTGCAATAAAAAGGTTGTGTTGGGGTTTGAAAATTTACATATATTTCATGCAAAATAACACATTTGATTTTTGTATGTTCATAGTTAGGAGTTTGTGCATGTGTTTGTGTATGTGAATGTGTATGTCCTTTAGGATTTATGCGCTGCCTGCAGCCTGTCGTTGTCTCACGGGAAGACCCAGAATCACGCAAAACCACAATCACACACATCACCAACCGGGCCAGATCTGAAGGCCACTGGCCACAGGTCAGAATAAATCCATACTGTTTTTTTAAGATGTAAATGTGTGAGCTATATGATGTAACTTGTTTTACAGCCTGTCTTTAAATGGGGATCTCAGAGTTGAGTTTTTGTGTTACGAAAGCAGGAAATTACTTTGAATTACCTCGGAACTGTCCTTCCTGTATAAGAATGAAGAATGCTTGGCTTTTCTGTGCCATAAAAGGCCATCAGTGATGGTTGTAAATAAATTAAATAAATACTTAGTATGAAAATATGCATTGAATGTGGATTTGCTACATAATGCAGTGAATTGATTCAGATTAAAAAATCAGCACAGTTTTAGTAGATGAATCATCTTTCTAATTTCACAAAGACGTTATCTGCAATGTTTTTCAGCTGCTGATCTTCCCAGAAGGAACATGTACAAACAGATCTTGTCTCATTACTTTCAAACAAGGTATCAACACACACCATCTAATTAATAAACTTTAGTGCGTATGTACTGTATGTATGTATGTTCTGTATGTATGTATGTATGTATGCATGTATGTACTGTATGTATGTATGTATGTATGTATGTATGTATGTATGTATGTATGTATAAATAAAATAAATAAATACATGAAATGACAAATATACAAAAATAATAATATTTATTATAAAATAAACATTTTATTTAATCCCATTTTAGATTAATTCAGCAGTCAGACAGTCAGTCAAGTCAGTCAGAGAGTCTTAATATTCTTTTTCCTTTCAGGTGCTTTCTTACCAGGCGTCCCGGTTCAACCAGTGCTTATCAGGTACCCCAATAAACTGGTAAGTTTTATGTGGTTATTTTTTATGTCCATGTTCCACTGTGCCATATCCCAGTCAAAATATGCAGACGACATACCACAATGAAAATAAAAAAAAAGCAATGTTCTTGTTATGATATGTAGAAGTCTGTTGATTGACAAATCCAAAATTAATTATCTAAAGCACCAGTCATGTAAAAACTCTGTTCCATCCTGCCCAGTTCCAAAAGTGTTATTAATATAATGTATATGAGCGGTCAATTGTCATTTAGTCAGTCAAAAGTTTCCAATGTAGCACATCATGTTTGCAAGATCGGTTAAAAAATCTATAGCTCATTGGTCAAGATCTCAGCTAGTGGAATATTTTTATTTTGTTATTTCCTAAATTTCACTTAGTACAGTTGCATTAAAATAAATACATGTCATGTTTTATAGCAGTCTGTTTATTTCTGTTCTTTAGGACACAGTAACATGGACATGGCAAGGTCCTGCATTGTAAGTCTAACTTTAAGATCTATCCTAACATAATCTGGCCCACTGCTCAGCTTTAGGTATAAAATATCCTCTCAAAGTGTTGCCATAACTGGGATATATTTTGGCCCTCTAATGAGCTCGGTGACTTGTCATATTTTCCTGTCTTAATGTCCAGGGAATAATTCTCACTGGACAGGCAACACAAGCATTTTCCTATTTTGTTTGTTTCCAGTACGCATAAATATCAATGATGTATCCAATGCTTTTATATTGAGCTAATTTCTTTTGAATTTTTTTAATTTATCCCCATACCTTCTTGTAATCCATACTTCACTACAAACTTCCTGGGAAAACTAAAACTGAAAACCATTGAGTCAGGATCTGTGCTTAAAATGTTGAATATTTAGGTTGGTTTTAATTCCTCCTTAAGTGTAGTAACATCATCACTGCTTCCTGTTTTAGCCGGACGCTGGTTCTCCTCACATTGTGTCAGTTCTATACAACGGTGGAAATTGAGGTTATACAGTACATTTTTAAGTCTACTTTCTGATTTAGCTTTCTATTAAAGTTATATGCAAACATTATCAGAAGACATATAGTCAACTGAAAATTATAGAGTGTTAACTAATTGAAGATTTCTCTAAAGATCCAAACTCTTTTTTTCCTTTTAGTTCCTTCCTCCATATATTCCCAATGAAGAAGAGAAAAGTAACCCCATAAAATTTGCACAGTCTGTGAGGAGTCAAATGGCAAAGTAAGGAACAAACTAAAGTACAAGATTGCACTGGATCCAGAGAACTGTGCTGTACTATTGGAATCCCAATAGGATTAAGACAGTATTGATGATCTTCTTTGGTTTGACAGGGCTCTAGGCGTACCTGAAACAGATCACACTTTTGAGGACTGTCGTCTGATGATCTCAGCAGGGCAGTTGACTCTACCCATGGAGGCAGGGCTAGTGGAGTTCACCAAGATCAGCAGAAAGCTTAGGTATAGCACAGTATCTAGATTTTACTGCTTTCACTGTACAACATATTATTGTATGTACAGTGTTGAAATTTGAAATTTTTTGAACCCTAAATATGACCCAAAGCATCATAAAATTTTAATAAAATCATAAAAGTCCCAAAAGCAGAGAAAGTAAACCCAATCAAACATATCAGGCAAATATATTATACTTGTATAAGGAAAATGTTAGGAAAATGTTCCAATATTATATATCTGTGAGAGGCAAAAGTATGTGAACCTCTAGGTTTAGTGCTTAATCTCAAGGTTAAATTAGAGTCCATCTGATTTCAGTCAATGGGATAACAATTAGGTCTCTGTGAGTGTCCTGTTTTATTTAACGAACAGAGTCACCAGAAACTTTCCTTGCAGTTATTGCTGCACAAGGGCTCACAACAGATACTAAAAGTAATAGTTCACATACATGTGAATTTGCAAGTAATTCTTTTCAATAATCATAAAAATATTTTTGGCTCATTTGTTTGATTGTGTTCACTTTGTTTACTTGTAGTACTTGTAGGACTTGTGTGAAATTTTCATGATGTTTTGGATCATATTTATGTAAAAATATAGGAATTTCTAAAGGGTTCACAAACTTTCAAGCGGCAGTGTATCATAAAGCATTATAGTGATTATAATGACTAACAGAATATGCTCATCTGTATCAGAACATCACTATTACCCCAAACACGCACACTTAGCTTATGTTCATAACTAAACAGAAACCTCCAATCTTTAGGTAAAGTACCATGAGCACATATTAATTTCTTAATCAACACACAAATAAAAAGTTTTACCTACACAGCTACTAGTGCAACTTTTGCTTGCTTTCTTTTCTGAATGCTTCCTGAATGCTGGACTCTTTAACAATATCTTAAATAAGATGAATACCAAGAAAACGAGAAAACACAGAAGGCATCTTTTATGTTTGAAAAAAGAATGAATTCCCCATTGTAAAGTAAACACTGTATTTACAGATTTTATAATGCTTACTAGTTAGCATTAGCTAATATGGCTGTATTTCTAAGTTGATTGAGGGTCTGTGTATGTAACTGTATATACGTTCTACTGCTAATGCAAACAATCTTGCTAATGGGAGTTAATCTGACAGGAACTCTGTAGAGACTGCGAGCCTGTGTACGTCCCTGTTTATACAGTACACTGTATAATGTCACTGCTAACACTATCCAGCTAGCTAATGAGGGGAAATTTGACAGGTTTCCTAAATCCAACAGTAAATCATTTTCTTTAATTCTTTTTAACTTCCATCAGTCTGAAATGGGACAACATGCATAAGGAACTGGAGAATTTTGCTGCCATCGCCAAGTCGTGCAAAGGTGGTCGAATCAGGATCGAGGAGTTTGCTACTTTTCTCAAGCTGCCCATCAGCCCTGTGCTTCAGGAGCTCTTTGCTCTTTTTGACAGGGTGTGTTTCTGTGTGTGTGTGTGTGTGTGTATGTGTGTGAGTGTGTGTGTGTGTGTGTGTGTGTGTGTGTGTGTGTGTGTGTGTGTGTGTGTGTGTGTGTGTGTGTGTGTGTGTGTGTGTTTGTTTTTATGTTCTTATACTTTTTGCAGAACGGTACTGTATGTACTAAAAAATATTGACAAAACTGAATATGTTCCTTGGGACAGAAAAAACATAGTATGATTTACCATGTTACACTGCAGGACGGTGATGGCACCATTGATTTTAGAGAATATGTCATTGGTATGACAGTACTATGTCGACCGGCGAACACAGAAGAAGTCATCCAGACAGCATTTAAGGTACATACCCTATCCGAACATACCCTATCCTACTAGGATTGTTGTCACTATGTTTTTTTTTATTTTATTTTACTATCCCAGAGCTTAACCATCAGACTTTGTATACTGGAAAGGCATTTTTGACTAGCAGACAGTTACTGACTAGCAGACAGTTAAAGAAGTACAGTAACTCTGTGATGTTTGGCCCCAGCTTTTTGATGTAGACGATGACAACAGCATCACTCGTGATGAGTTTGTAAGTCTGCTGCGCTCCACTCTCGGGGTCTGCGATCTTGACGTCACTAACCTCTTCAATGAGATTGACATTGATAAATCAGAACATATCACATACGGTGAGTATACAGTTTATAGGGCAAAGGTTTGTACCCAAATTGGCTTCTTTTTTTTTTTTTCATTTTAGATCTGTATTACTAAAATATGTAATTTGTAATTTGTTCAGCTTAAAATGGTGGACAATTCATTAAAAGTGACTCGTTATATTTTAAAGTTTGTCAGATTGTCTTCATCTTAAACAGAGAAAGAGAGCCAAAGTGCAATGCAAAAACAAGCGAAATGTTTATAATTAAACATGTAGTAAATTGATAATTGATAGTAAATCTAATTTAATCTTTTTTTGGTTTGTTTTACAGTTCAAAGTTAAATCAGTCATTAAATCTTTTTTTTTATCTCCAGGCCTAAACTAATAAAATACTGTTTTGAGGATCTGAGAGTGAGCTAGCACCAGAAACATTTAGTTTCCTTTATTTAACTTCTTCTTTGTATCATTGTGTATGTTCTGTTGCAATACCGGTTATAAAACTTAAGAAACTCTAGAAGATCAGTAGTTGTGTATCTAGAGAATACAGTATGCTTAACATGCTATAACAACGATTTTTTTTCCTGTCATCTTTTTGTTAGACGAGTTCCTTGCCTTCGCTTACACCCACCCTGAGTATGCTAAACTCTTCACAACATACATTGAGCTCCAACGCTACCAGTGCGGAACAGAAATGGGAGGACTCATCTCACACCTCACTTCCTCCTCAACACTTCCTTCCAGTGAGCAACAAGAAGAGTGTAATGCAGACAAGAAAGATGACTAAGCTCCTTACATCAGTTCAAGAGCAAAGCCATATCTTTTACACTGTGAGGCGAAGCAGATTTCTGCTAGAAATCATTGGGCTTTTTTTTTTTTCTGTGATTTCAGGTTGACTTTTTCTGTGATTTCATGTGCCTTTGAAACATCCAAAAAGCAATTACAAAAGCAATTGGATTTGGTATGAATTAATAAATATTTGTGTATTTGTTTTTATGTTACTTTCTGCTTAACTTGTATTAAAAACTTGGAAAAACTGGTGTCTTAATTAATTCTTATTTTGCCTAGTTTATTTTTGCACTAAAAAAAAGATTCATGAAATTTCAGCCCTACATCCTTTACTCTTGTACACTATAGACATTTTCACCGAGATTCACTGTAATTACTAAATAATTAATGGTTACTGATTAATATGCATTAATGTGAATAAGTAAGAAATGAGCTCCAATTGTGAGAGCTAAATCTACTCACCTGTACTGTACTCTTCTGTTCAGGACACTGTTGGTGTCAGTGTGAGATTGAAATTTTCATTTTAGATGCTCATAAACAAGCAATTGGGGCATTTCAAAGAGCAGAAACCACTTTAAATATATGAGCAATTGTATGAACCTTTAAGCTAGTAGCATAGAAAAAACAGAAATACTTTTGAAACATTCTTAAATGCCTGACTTTCAGCACCATTGTGGAGTGTGACCTGAATTGACAAAGAAATTAAAGCCATGGACACAATAAAACTCAATTTCTTGTCTCTAGGAAAAAGTTGTAAGCTGCAACAATTAACATTATCAATGATTTTTTATTTTTTTATTTTATATATATATATATATATATATATATATATATATATATATATATATATATATATATATATATATATATATATATTTTTAGGAAAAGGCTGTATTTGACCTCCGGACCAAGAGTGTATGTAAATACCCATGTGTTGTACCTGATGTCCTTTTTCAAGTTAAGCCAAATCAAGTTAAGAACCTCTTATAGTCATTTCAACCATATATAGATGACGCAGTACACAGTGATACGAGACATTTCTTCAGAAGTATCTTGTTACATAAAACAAAATACAGAGCTAAGGACTTAAAGCAAAACAGTGTGAGACAGTGCATACAGACAATACAAACCACTCTAGGACAGATAAACAAAACAGCGCTGACGAGTGTGCATACTGTATATACACTTGTGTAATAGCAGCAGTTTGATGAGGTGTTGAAATGTGGCGTGCAAAACAGCAACTGAGTGAGTGATTGGATTTGTACAGCCTAGTGCAGTTCACACAGTGGAAATTTGTACTTGAATTCACATTACAAAGAGTTAACATGCTCTATTCTCTTAAAGTTTCATCCCAAGTGGTGAAAAGGTTCCAGTTTATAAGCCTGTAACAGGTTTCTCTTGTTTTTGTGACTGTTTTTTTATTTATTTATTTAAATCACACTGCTTATTTTATAATTGATTACACTAGTTATAATAATGTATATAATTGTATTCAGTATTGTATTGGATAAAGAGTTAAAACTATTAAAATATTTAATGCGTCTAGTCTGCAGTCCTCCACCAGGCGACACCAGAAACCTATTTTACATGATTCATCTGTTGTCTTTGGGTCGAGTGTGTATGTGAAATCAGCAATCAATCCTTCATCATCAATCTTGTTACTTGGCTAAGAGTTCTCTCACAGAATGTTTTATGGAATATTATGAAATGTTTTGAAAGATAGAAATGTGAAATTAATTATTTGTTTCTTTAGTCTGGTCTAGATGTTTAGATTTTTGTTCATGTAATTCTTTAACAAACTCAAAAATAATATAAAAAAGTCTAAGGAAAAGGTTCATATGCTGAGAAAGAGAAATAATCTATTGCATTATTTACAAAGTTCACTCATAAAGCAATTACCTCATGCAGCACAAAAGGATATGACTTTCTATTTATTATATAGTATATATTCAATATTAAAATTTGTTGAAAATATATGGTCTTTTTCACAAGTCAAAAGTTAATCATTCTCATAACAGATTTCAATTTAATTTGTATAGCGGTTTTAATAATGGACATTGTTGCAAAAAAAAATATAAAAATTCAGAATAAAACTTGCAAAGTTTATATTTGTTCCTTTTGAGCAAACCAGAGGTGAGGATGAAAAGGAAAATCTCCCTGAGATGTAATGAGGAAGAAACCTTAAGTTCAACAAGACTCATAAAGGAACCCATCCTCATCTGGGTGACACTAGTATTAGCATCAGCGTGATCTTTATCATTAATTCCTTTATGCCAAAGCCATCAAATATTCAGTGATGGAGACTCAAACACAAAACTGACTGTGACAACAGCAGTTCAAATTTATTTTAGCAATGCACACTGATTAATCATAGCGCAAATTCTCCAAGGCATCCATCTGCCAATTCATTTTCTGTACCACTTATCTCTCACAGGTTGCAATGAATGCAGGTCTTTGGACAGGTGAGGAACACCCTGAGCCATGGGGAAAATATGCAGACTCCACATACACACACGCATGGCAGAGGTGGAAATCAAAACCCCAACCCCAGAGCTGTGAGGCAAAAAGTCTGTACACTAAGCTTCCATGTCACAATTACAGGTCTGTCACAAACCTATCACAGGTTAGAATAAATCTAAAATATTAAATTGTGTGATAAAATTTGAATATTGCATCATCAGGCAAGCAAAAATATTACTCTTAATACAATGATAAGATGGGTAGCCAAAATTAATACAAGTATGTGAAGATAATGATGAAAGTTTGAGTGAATTTGTTACCTTGTCATACTGTCTGTCAGATAAATGCTAAAAGAAGGATAGTAATTGAGCATGTAGAATATGTATAATAAATGATTTTCTCTGAATTAATATTGTACAATATTAATTTCCGGGGTCAATAATGATGATGGCGGCGTCCTACAGAAGACTGATGTTCTCCCTTGTTAGGCCATGCTGGATGAATGATGGCACGCAGCTCACTTCATTAAATCCCTGCTGTTCGGTACACTGTGATCACCAGCTGCGATTTCCACCGTCAATTTGTTGTAACCTTTTCAGACCAAAAAAAGCCCATTTCATTTTAACCACAATTGATGAGATGGCATAGAATCAATTAAATAGCATTGCCTCTTTCTCCCACCTTCCCCTCTATTTCTCAGCGCTTTCTCTTTATATTGTTGGATCCATTTTGGAGCAGCCTCAGGTTAAAGCTGTCTAGTCAAATCGTAAACAATCAATGACACTAATTAGGTTTGATTTGCACCAACCAAATGAGGATTGGATAAAGGGGTCTGGACAAGCTGGTGTCTGTGTACACAGATGAAGTTGAGACTGATCTGATGCTCTTCTAAAGAAAGGTCAACACAGACATGAAGGTAGTTAATTGACAAGTTGCCAAATGTTCACAAATTGTAGCAAGTTAATTATATTCACCCTGCAAATACAGGAGATTTTTCATGCTTCCAGTGCTTTCTCATTTATTCCATTTACTCACTGACCAATCTGATATTTACTCATTAAGTCCAAGAATGACTTACATTCTTGAGATCACTTGCATGTCATACATTTTATCCAATTATTGTTACATTGAATGTTGTGGAATGAAACAAATCTTGCCTGTCACTTTAACATGGCTTAGTATCATTGTAAGTTTTCTTGAACTAAAGAGTTAAAGAGTTTCCGGTTTTGGAAAGTTCTCAACAATTGTATTTGTATGAGAAGCATACGGATGAAGGTTGAGGTCACCTAAATAATGTCACCTCCTGTTTGTGTTTGATGTGGTAGCTTAGTGGTTAAGGCATTGGACTACTGATTGGAAGGTTGTAAGTTTGAACCCCAGTTCCACCAAGCTGCCACTGCTGGGCCCCTGAGCAAGGCCCTTAATGATCAATTGTATAAAATGTAAGTTAAAAAGATGTTGTAAATGTTTGTACCTTTTAAGAGTTTTTTGTTCAATCTGAGTAATTTATTTGAATTCGTTTACATTGCTATTTTAACTAATAAGTACAGTATGCTTGACAGTGTTGTGTAAACTTGTGTTAATGTGGTGGTAAGTAATTGCTTAACATACTGCATATTAGATCAGTACATTGAGCATCACTGTATGCAACACTACAGATTCTCATAGTAATGTGTCACATTTCTGTGTGTCTCAGTGGGTGGGTGTTTTCTGTACTGTACTGTATGGCTGCCATACCCCAGCCACCCACAGCTTCCCCAAACCCAGCCTTCTTGAATAAACACAACTTACAGCACTATTACTTTTCTTTGATGTTAGGAAAAAGTCTTGGCCTTGGGCAAAAGGGACAATAACGGCACCTCCCGAGGGTGAAACACAAACACAGGACAGCCCTTCCTCAAAACCTCTGGACGACACCATGCTTATTCTTACAGCTCTTTTCTTCTGAGGAAAGAGCGAGGAAATATTTACATAATCGTGTCTGAATTTAAAGGAACTCCCAGACACAGAAGAGCAAGCTAAGCTGCAAAAGAGTTGAAAAAGACATCATTGTTAATGCTTGTGGTTTTCCATTTGCATTTGAGTCTCAATATTTTCACCAAGATCCAGACAAGTATCTTCTGTGATTTCTTATTTTACATTTCTACATTGTTGTATAAAATTGTACTAATCAAAGTCATTACTTGGATGAATATGATATTCCAGAGTAACAGAGAATAACCCGCAATATGGAGTAATAAAATGTTTTAGTAAAAGCTCTGTACCTTTTTGTCTCCAAAGCTAATCGCTTGAGCCTCCTGTACACATGAATGAGGGATGTAATGCAAATGTTAACCCTAATATAAACCTTTGCCTTTCAGTGATGCTAGGTCACACATATGCATCTAGGTGATTCTCTACAGCAATATTCAAATTAAAATATCTATTAAAGTACAAATATAAGACCAGTTCAGAGGTCTGGAGATATCAGCTTTCCTTCTTTAGCTCTCTCATCTAATGCTTATTCTCACCTCAGAACAGAAAGTTAATGTGATACAAATACTCATAAAACCTGGGTTATAAAATATGGGTTAAACTTAACACTAACTGTTTATGCTCATTATTTAGTCAATTTTCTGTTTAATGCAAATTCTTGAATTATTTTTTTGAATTATTATTTTTTTTATTATGGCCAGTCCGATCTCAGGTTCATATAAGTTCTCACAGATCTCATACAAAATTGTCATACATGGTTGTTTCTATAGCAACAGCTAATTCATAGTCACTTGTATGACAGATACTTCACTTAAAAAAGAAAGGCTGCTGAGGAAACTAACTTGTTTTAGTGAATAATTATATTGAAAAAGATGTTATATAAGTACACATTGTCATTCCTTAATTAATACATTCTGAAATATTTGGCAAAAATCTTGTTATAAAAAGAATGATAAGGTTGTACAATAGTAATACAATCGTTTGGAGGATTGCTATAGAAAAAAAATCTGTGTGGAATCATTTTCACATTATTTTCCTATATCAGTATGTATTTATCACATTTATACACACTGAGCAATCTAGTGAACCTACAGCGGACCTTTTTCCGAGCCTGCTGACTTTCTATTTCTTTTGCAGATCATGTTTGTGCAAGCAGAGACACGTGGATGAATTAAGAAGGATGTACATATCGAGCAGTGTTTTTGCAGTTTTCTATGTTAGTAGTAAAGGAAAAAGACAGTATTTGTGTAACCTACAACACTAATTCCCTATAAAACCTGCTAAAAAATGTTCTCAGCTCTTGGTTCTCTTTAATTCACATAATGACATCAATTCCCTGTCCTGTATCATGGTCATCTGTGTGGGATTGAAAAGAGATAAATGCCAACATATACAGTATACTGTAAGTACAGGTCCTTCTCACTGATGTCATTGTGTCATACAGTGTAATACATGCTATCGTTATTAGATTACCATTTAATTCGATTTTAAAAAAAAAAAATGTGTATTTAACTGTAATGAAGTAACTAATGAAAATAATCTCATTTTGTAGGGCATTTATGTAATCTGAAACATCCAAATAAACTTGGTTTGGACAATGAGACACTGTTTATATGAAAGGTGAATAGTTCAGTATGTTCTCAAGGCTCTGTTATTTTTATTGTATTATTTTAGAAGTGCATGCCATTAAAAGAAATGTTTATTGGTTGAAATTACTGATCATTTTATTTTACCATCAGGATAAGAATAATGTTTTTCACATATCCCTTTAAGAATGCACTGCATACTTTGGACCACATGTGTGTCATATAAGGGTAACACTGATTGGTTTAAATAAAACCTGCAGGCGATTTGATTGACAGCTTGATATGCTCACTGTGAAGACTTAAGCCTGATCAATTTGAAGTACTGATCAATTTATCAACCTTATCTTAAGATAAGTTTTAATATAATATATTTCTCAAACAAGCAGAGTTGCAAGTTGCATTTTTATTAAATTTCAGTGAAATTGTAGTAAAAATGACTGGAAGGGAATCCCATGCTTAACCATAACCCTAAACTCTGTATCTATTCATACAACTTGAGTTTGTTCTTGCATAGTACAATAATAATAATATACACTGTTGTCGTGAATAACTTCGGCAAACCTGCAATTTTGATCTAAAAGGCCACTGGAAGTAATGTAATTTAAAGAAAAAAACAACACAGGTCTGCTCTTTGTTTAGCTTAATGATCAACCTTTCACCCAGTGCCCCAAGGCTCTGCAACACCAGCAATGTATACTCTTACTGAACCAGTGTCAAGCATTTTATGGTCGATCTTCTGAAAAAAAAACAAAAAAAAACAGAGCTTTTCCTGTCCTTTTATTTTGGTCATGCTTAGCTTTTATCATTAATCATGCTTTCTTTGGATGGATGTTACATAGAAACTTGACAATGTTGTTCTGACATTTTCTAACAGTTTTCCAAAATATTGACTTGTATGTACATTACAGGCCAGGTATATACAAGATGGTCTCTGTCATATACACTACTACTCAAAGCTTTGAATCACTTGGACATTTCCCTGTTTTCTAGTTTTTCCAGGCCAGGTGGGAGCCTCCCACTATGTGCTGTTCTGGTTAGAACCAGTTTGTGCTGTTATGAAGAAAGTTGAGTACCACAGCTTGGTAAGGGATGTCCTTGCCATAAAAAGAAAGAAAGTACTTTCTTTCGTTCAGTTTTAAATCTGTAAACAAATCCAACTCATGATGCTCCAGATAATAATGTAACCTAAAGAAGGCCACTTTATTTTTCTCAGTCCAACAGTTTTAGCTGTGACTTTTCTAATAATTCATGTCTTATAAAATGTTTCACTTGGATTAGCGAACATAACATGAGACTGAACAGGTGGAACCAGAGGATTGATGGTTGCTGATGGGATTTTTTTTTCTGAAAACCAGGAAATTTACAAGTGATCCCAAACTTGTGAACAATAGTGTATATACTAGCGACATCCCTCATATCAAACATAGGCAAAAGGCAATATGTAATCTCTACAAACTTTATATAAAAAGTCGTAAAATGTGTTTGCTGAAATGTGATATTTACCATCGCTATGATCAAGTAGGGTGATGTTTAGATCAGTCATAAGAACAGATACAAATTATTAACTAACCCAAATCCAAACCTCCATAATTCTCTATGCAAAATACTGTTACCCCTTTACAAGCATGAGATCATATTAGAATTTTCAATGGTAAATCAACACCTTATTCTTTGGGATATTCTCAATGTAAAATTAACCAATTTTTGTAAGAAACTTATCAGCAGTCACATGAAAGCCACTTTTACCCACTTCTACATACCATGATTTTCCACATCAGGTTTACATAAGAGCAAACATACAAACATTGTTGCTGTTGTCTTCTAAAAATGGTCATGAGTTTTCATCATTGCATTAGCACAGATTTTGTGGAAACGGATAGTGCTCAGAGGATCGATGATGAAGGAGGATCCGTGTTTGGGGTATGCCGCAGTGCGAGAACATCTTGTTTGTTTGTCCTTTGCTGGGGTCACCATCTCCCTTCTGTGTGGCACTGAAGTGGTATGAACAAATTCCTGTTTTCATAGAGAGAAAATACACTTAATGAGTGCATAAATCAGTCTGTGTAACCAGATTCTTTATATTATCTAATCTTTGCCAGAGAATCAACAAAACAACACCAAAAAACAGGCCTGTAAAGGTTTCATAAAAGAAGCACTGGGAAGCTTTAAATGGACATTCATTGACTTTAATGGGATGAACTGATCACCTATATCTAATAGAAATCCTAGCCTTTGGCTAAAGCCGTGTAGGATTTGATTACACATGGAACATGATGCTTTTACTGCTTCTTAGAAAACGGTAATTGAATCAATGAAGAAGAAGAGAAGAGAAACATCCAATTAAACCAAAGATTATAACTTTTTAAGATGGTCTTGGTTTTTTATCTGTTTATATTTTTTGCAAAAGTTTTGCTGAGAATATAGGACGAGCGAACAAATGTTAACCCACAATGCACCTAGCATGCAATTTAAAGCATCTCTATTCTGGTTTGTTTGATTTAGAATTATTGTAAAGTGTACTTAAGTACAAACATATTGTGTCAAGATTAATTTTGATGAATTTTCCATAATGCCTTTTAAGACAGAGCGGCAACCAGAAAAGCCTGTATAATAAATCAGCGACAACTGTAAGATTTTATTAATATTTAAGAAGTTTAGATTTATTTTTATTTATATTATGCATGTCTAAAGCAGGTCGTTAGTAAGTACATGCAGTGTAACCCTGGATATAAAGCAAAGACATTGCCATATCTAGCCATTTCTTCAAACTGATTGTCATTTATTTTTTAATTATTTATTATACTTTATTTGGTTTATTCATTTTTGCGCTCTAAAAAGGAATCAATGGGAGCAAATAAATGAAATAAATAAACCTATACGAAGCAGGCTGAGATGTAAAATACCACGTGGAAAAATAGGAGGATGGCGATTTAAATAGTCCTGTACTCTAAGGGAGGGGAGACTTCTGGCTCCTGTTAGAATGGGCAGCAGCCTCTCATTCGTGTCCGGAGCGCACGAACAGCCGGGCATGGGCCAACAACCTCAAACGCCTAAGTACGGACTTTAAACTCTACTTTAAATGCGTTACTCCACAGATGGAAGTTAACTTTTGTAAGAGCGAGTCGTACCAGAACAGTTCATCTATAATGCAAGGATTAGTTTTAATAACTCTTGTACAGGGATACGCGCGAGAATTTACTACTGTTAATGCGCCAAGAAATAATTAACAGCTGTAGCTGCTTTAACATCTGTAGATGCTTTTTGAATGTTTGCCATTTTTTAATGAACAAGCTTTTATTTTAACACGCAAACTTTGTAAGTGTATAAGTCAATATATTTAGAACTCATTAAACAAAACAAAGCACCCTCGTGGGTTTTCGGGTTCTCAGTTCAGTAACTTTTTTCTCATCATTCTTTCCCCTGTCTCTCTTCTATAGCTAATGAAGCGGAGGAGCAGGCAAGCCAAAACCAACTCGTCCTTATCACCTTGCTTTTCCTCAAGTCCTCCTTCCCAGCATCATCACCATCAACATCATCATCGCCAGTACTGACTCGAGCGCCGGCCACCCGTCCCGCCTTTCTCCAGTCAGCGCATGCACATCAGCAGCCATCATGAATGTGCAGGTGATGCCCGAGCACAAGCTGGCGTCGGTGGCCCCACTCAAACCGTACGCCGTGGAGAAGAAGGATGTGGAGCTCATCCTGGTCAAAGAGCGCAACGGCTTGCAGTTCACGAGTTCCCGCACGCACACATGCACCGAGATGCCAGAGCGCGAGACATGGGGCAAGAAACTGGACTTCCTGCTCTCCGTCATCGGTTTCGCTGTGGACCTGGCCAACGTGTGGAGGTTCCCTTATCTGTGCTACAAAAACGGCGGAGGTGAGTACGCGCAAAGAAACGTGATACCTGCGGTATTACTGTATCTGTGTGCACTGAAGTATCTGTGTGCACTGAAGGGCTATTGTCAGTTGTGTAACATTTCAAAATTGTTGCACAGATGACTTTTACCATTTATGAAGACCAGTTCAAAAATGTTAGCATGCTACAAACCTCATACAACTATAATACAAGTCAAGTATTTGATCAAATGAAGGTTCTAGATGAGGTCCAACATGTGGTGAAGTTTCCTATTTTATCTTCAGCGAAAGAAGCAAAAATAGCTTCTTAGATCGCCATCAAGCAGTCACACACTTATCAGCAGTACAATCGAAGAATAGAAGATAAGGGACATTTCCTCCTACAGTATTCACCGCATGTAGAATAGTTTATTAGTGTTGGTTGCATGATATGTCAGAGTATTGGATAGTTCTACTAACTATGGTATAAATTATACTAACTAACTATTAGTATAAATAATAATAAGTTTCTTTCATATAGCACCTCTATTAAACCCATGGTTGCTTCACAACAGACAAGAAAATTCTCACACTAAAAAAAAACAGGATACAGATGAGGAAGAAAAAAACAACAACAAGAAGATAGAGCAGGAAGGCAGATGAAAGTGTTGAAGTACAGTGTTTAGGGTTTAAGAACTTAAAGGACATGGAGCATGAGGGACAGTGAGAAGCCCAGAACCTTGGAGAATGAACATGGATGTAGGGATTGAATAGCACAGAAATCAGTCATAAAATGACTTGGACTAGCACTAGACACCTGGTATTATAGATGAAGAATTTCAGCTTCAAGACAGAAGAAAAAATGTCTTGTGTTTATTTAGATCGTGTGACCAAATGAAGTCATAATAAACAAGATTTTAGCATATCTTAAGTTTTGTTACGCTATTAGCGCTTTACGTTCAAGCACTTTTAACTTGTAATTGTTCAATACAATACAGATGTGGCATATATTCACAGTTTATAAATGAAAATGTAGGTAACAATTGCAAACTAGAAAAAAATGAACAAACTCCAAAAGAAAAAAGCGTTCTTATAATAGAAAAAACACAGTAAGAGTCTTCGGATTCAAGCTTCATGTTTGTGCCAAGAGATGTGTAAGATTTTTTTATATTTTGTAGTATGCAGTATGGAATTGTTCTATCCATCTACTGAATGAACTCACAAAGCACAGTCTATTCAGAGCAGGTAATTTTAGTGCTTATTTGACTTTATTTTTTGGTGCTGATGGAGTGGTGCTGCTTGACTTAGAAAAAATATCCATAATCCTTCACAGTGTAGTTATTTGAGGCGGTTAAGTACCCTTGTAGCATTTGGTTACCCTTGTTGCTCTGATGCAAACTGATCGTAGATGTACTGTATGAGTAGAGCTAAAAAAAAAAAAAAAAAGATCATCGATTTATCAGTCACACAGATGCCCTGATTAATGTCTCTGGCCGGAATTGCTTCTCTAACAACATAAAATCCAAATGTAGGTTAGTGCAATGTCTGCCAAAGGTACTTACACACCCTTCTTGAAAAGTCCACAGAAATTTAATGATTCAGATTTGGTTTTTATTTATGTAACCACTTTCAGTCTTCGAGTTGGGATAAATCCCACACTAGCTTCTTATTCACTTTATTGAGCCAATTTGTTTTATCTGGTATGGTTTGTATAGTATTTTCATTAAAAAAAATATATCGGCACTCTTGGCAGTGTTTCAGAGAAAAGGCAACTGTGAATCATGACAGTTTGCTCCTGTGTTTTCACTAAGCATTAAAGTTTTATGTTTGTGTGCAGACTTAATTTATTTTATCATCAACCTAGGTAAGCCTTTTTTCATGTCAAATGTTTAATTTGAATTTTATGCAGTATTTTGCAAATCATGCTTCCCAAATTTACCACCCAGAAACCTCTAGAGAAGCTCTTCCCACTTTAACTGATGGGAAAGCGACACATGATGTTAGGATTCTGACAGTCCAGCACTGTGCCATTTCCTTATAGAAGCAGTACAAAGGTTGCTGTTTAATTATAAGTCTGTATTAGTGTAAACCTAGTATCTCTTCTGCAGTGACATTTTCAGATCATATTTACGTTAGTGTATCAAAGAGGAAGTTTTCCTGCACACCTCCATAAAATAAGGACGATATGAAGCTTTGATATTTTCTGATCAAACACTGTCACATCTGTTATGTGACATCTGCTTCTTATAAAAAGACATACTGTATGAGCATGAGATCTGAGTCTGAAATCAAAGATTACCCCACACCCCGTATCAACTAGTGCTCTAGTGCTTACTTTGTAAACCTTGTTTCCAGCTCTGTAATGAAATTTTTAGCTGAGTTGTATAATATAAAAAGATATCAAATACAAATGCACAAAAGGGTTTTATTGTGTTACTGTCAGTATACAGTATGATCACCTCTCTGTTTTTTTTTTTTTGTGTTTGTTTTGTTTTTTCTTTATGTTTCTTAAAAGATAACACTCATGCAAATCCTTCTTATTCAGGGGCCTTTCTGATCCCGTACATCACTTTCCTGTTCATTGCGGGAATGCCGCTGTTCTATATGGAGCTGGCTTTGGGTCAATATAACAGAGAAGGGGCAGCCACTGTATGGAAGATCTGTCCCGTTTTCAAAGGTACGTTTTTGAAATCTTTTTCACTTTCTTTTATTACCTTCTAAGGATTTATATATATATATATATATATATATATATATATATATATATATATATATATATATATATATATATATATATATGTTTTAATATGTTTAACTAATTGTGTTAAGAAGTTTTAGTCTTCAGGTACATGTCACTTTTATAAAATAGCAGTAATTGTATTACACAATCGTATTACGCACAGGTGAAAAATTAAAAGAATAAACTGGTGTCTCTGTTGTAGTGTTCTGCCTGGAGCGTGTTTTTATTTTGCTGTCATGGTATGAGTTTACTTTTCTCCTTTGAGTGAATCACTGCAAGTGGGTAAAAAAGTTCTTCAGACATTTTTCTAAGATGACTCCACCAACATCCACAGGGCACAAGAGCTCACGGAACATGTACTGTATATTACTTGTTCTGGCCTTCACAGTCATTGGCACAGTTCAATTAAACACATATGGGAGATGTATCACTCTGGTGTAAGCTCTCTGAACCAAAACTCCAAAATGATGTTGGGAAAATGATTTTCATTCATTCTATGCACTGTTCTGATGTCTCACCATGGACCAAAACCTTACTATGATAGTGTTCCTTTAATAATGATGCACATCTGGTTGTGGTAGAAGTATATACAGTAGAAGACAGATGGCACTGAAGTACGTTCGTTAACAACTATTAGATTTGCTACTATTAGCGATCAGCTTGGGAGATTTCTTTTTACGGGAACCCTTTATGATTTTATGTAGAATCCTAGAACATCCAGAGAGGCTTTCAAATAAAAATATGTTCCCCTGAAGAAAGATACTTGCATGTTCATGTTTGATGGAGTCATCGTAATTATGTAATTATGAGTAATTATGAGTAATATATGTAATTATGAGTAATATACTGTATGTAATTATGAGTAATATATGTAATTAAGCTTTTAAAAATGACTCAGATTCCTTTCAAACGTACGTCTCTCTCAAACTTGACTGACTTCATATTGTGTTTTGGTATAAAGGGTGTTATAAAAAAGATGAAAAGATTTTTTCATAAGTGTTTTGGTATAAAGGGTGTTATAAAAAAGATGAAAAGATTTTCTAATTCTCGTTAATAAAGAAATATACTTTAATGTCTGTATGTAACATGTTAGGGCACTGGGTGAGTTGTAATTCCCTGAAATTCCAACATGATATAGGAACTTGATCTAAAATGCTCAAAGCATGTGTAAATTAGAATTCTTTATTATCACCAGCTATACATTATAGAAGTTGGGGTCAGAGTGCGGGGACACCTATGACACAGCGCCCCTGGAGCAAAGGTTAAGTGCCTTGCTCAATAAGTGGCAGTTTGGCAGTGCTGGCCACACAAACCTTTCGATCAACAACCACAGCCCACAGGGTTATTTATTTATTTATATTTTTAAATGCATTAAATGATCTGTTCCTTCTATCCACAGGTGTTGGTTATACCGTGATCATCATAGCTTTGTATGTAGGCTTCTACTACAACGTTATTATAGCTTGGTCACTGTACTACCTGTTCTCCTCATTCACGAGTCAGCTGCCCTGGCAGCACTGTAATAACACATGGAACAGCCTCATGTGCAAAGACCCCAAGCTCATCAATGGCTCGTTTCTCCTGGGCAACGGAACCTACGCCAAGTACAAGCGAACGCCTGCTGCTGAGTTCTATGAGTGAGTTTAATCATTCCTAATGTCACATCTTATATTTTATTTGTGCTAAGGACATGTTTCCTAGCATTGCATCAGTGAGATGCCGAGCCAAATGTTTTTTTTTTGGTTTTTTTTGAGGACATCAGCGTCATCTTTCACTTCATTTTTCTACTCTGGATAGTTTAAGTGCATTCACTCTTGTCTCCATTAAGTCTCCATTAGCATTGTTATGCAGTTTCTCAGATGTGTTCTTCAGATCAATCTACACGCATGGTACAGTACATCATGACTACCAATTTGCATTTTTATATGAGCCAGCTCTCATCCAACACTATGAAAATTTATGAATGGTTAAGTTCACAGTGAAGAGTAGCACTATTGCTATTTATTACACTTTTTTCATGAGCTTGGGCTGTGTATTAATAGTCTTTTCATGGCTGCTATGATAAGCTCTTTTTTATTTTCCATCTTTTTGCCACACTATTTCTGTGTTAGTAACATTTCCGTAAAGCATCTGTTGGCAACTTAAGATGTGATTCCTTAGATTAAAAGATTAAATAAAAGAACCTTGCAGTAAATCGGATCACACTGCTGATGGGACGTGTTGAATGGTTTCAGGCATTAATCGTTAACAGTAGTAGAGCGTGGAAGGTGCCATAATTGATTTGGTCTAGCCAAAAGCAGTGGGGCATACTGTACAAGCATTGGGTGGCTGTTTAAAAGTAGAGCAGTTTGCATTCCAACAATCTTCCATGTTGTATATGGAATGAAACTTGGAATGGAAAATTTTCTGTCCAGAAGGAAGAATCATGTGCGAGGCATTCAGAATGTTTCAGGAGCTCTCTTTAAAATAAACCTCCTAATTATAAATATGATGGTGTATCATTTTGGGACCAGATTGCTGGATCGGAATTTGAATGAACACACTTGCAGTAATTTAACTTTTTCAGCTAAATTTTTATCATTGTGATTAATTTGATAGAGCTAGGAGCTGTTTTGCAATGACATTGAGCACCTGCTCATATAATAGTTTAGTTTTCATTTTTGGCTCTACACATAATTTTGTAAAGTATTAGAATTTTTTTGCCAGTGTGTCTCAGTATAATTTGCACCTTTATATTATGTTTATTAGGCAATACAGATTTGCATACTTGTGAGTCTTGTGCACTTGTAATAAGACAAACCCTAGAAGAAAGTTCCTGGAAGTCTTTCATTTCCAGTGATTCATGATTATAAAATGAGGATAGACTGCAGAATACAGTAAACAATATTAAAGATGTTCACTCATAATCCAGACACTTTGAATTCTTCATACAGTGGACACATAGGAATCTGAGCTATGTTTTGCTGACTTTAGAAATTGTGATTTTCTGTGGAAAATTAGTACCAAGAGCTTTATTTTTAGTTGATTCGGGTTAGACGGTTATTAGTGCTATTTATTTATAGTGATGTCTGACTGAGTGTGTTTTCATGAGTGTGTTTTTCAGGGAAGGTATTTAACATATGCACTGCAACACAAATTAAGCTGGGTCTAGGTTACTGACTTTGAGCATGATCATTCAGCTAACAATGAAAAACTATTACAGGGTTTCATATTAAAGAAGACACTGAAGACTCTTTCTGAAAAATGCTCCTCACTGAAAACTATTAATAAACTTGTGATATAACTTGCAGTGTGTACTTCTGATCCAGTCACAGTTATGGACAATTAAATAACAGTCTGACCAATCAGAATGGATTAAAAGCATTTTTTTTTATTTGCCCCTGTATGATATATCATGAATAGCATGACTCATCTTTGGTTCATCAGAATGCAAAAAAAAAAAGGTCAAATGTCAAGTGTTGGTCAGGGTCACTGGGAATCCAGCTTATCCTGGAACATGGCATACACCATGTTTAGGATTCCAGTCCATCACATGGCACACTCGTTCACACCTGGGGCAATTTATAATAGCTACCACCTACTGCTGTGTCTTTGTAAGGTGGAAGGCAACCAGACATCCCAGACGAATTCCATTCAGACACAGAGGGAAATAAATACAGAAAGTGCAGAGGAGCTGAGTTGGAAACATGTGCAGTTTCTGCTTGTACTTGCATTCCTGAGTGTGAGAAGTACTGTATTGTAAGCAGAAAATCTCAAAGCACTGGGCAGAGGTCTTCCCCTTGATAAATATAGTTTTATCTAAACACAGAAAGATGGTGTTTGATGTCTTTGTTAAAGTGAAAGACTCAAAAGTCTCACAATAAAGCTGTTTAATACTACACACAAAAGATAGTGAAAGCTACAAGAGATCTGTACTTGTATCTGTACTTTTCATCATTATATTAGTTACAGTTGGCTTTTCTCTTATGTTTTTCGTTCTCTTTTTATGTCTTACATGGCTACCTTTCTCCTTGTGGTTTCTTACTTAATGATGCATGGTTTTCGCAGCTTTCATTGGCCTGCACAAGCCTGACATTGAGTCTAATAAACAAGCGCAGGACTCTATGATTAGTCTCATTAGAGTATCCAGCTGGAGTCTTACACCAGTGCTTTTCATACACATTCTATGAACTTTTACAGATTTTATTTAATCAGCATAATCCGATGATTTAAAATATTCAATGCTCATTTATTAAATAAAGCTACATATTTTGCATATACACTGTATATATTGTAACTTTAATTATTTTTAGTGATTTTCAAACCTTTCACCATCATCATATCATAATTATTTTCAATGTTGAAGAGATTTCAAGACTTCTTGTTGTTAAATTAATGAGCTTTGGATGACGGTGGTGCAGTAGCACAGCAGGTAGTGTCTGCTTTGTTACTGGATTTTCTATCCATACAGTATACTTCTTGTGTCCATGTGGGTGTTCTCTGGGTTCTCCAGTTTCCTCCTACCTCCCAAGAACATGCCAGTGGGTGACTTGGTGTAGAATTTAATATTCTATCATACTCTAGATCCACTGTGACCCTGACCAGGATAGTGCAATTAATGAAAGTGAGTGAATACAATTTGGATTACACCAATTCAAGTGACCAGTCACTAAATTCGGTTATTGTTGTTGTGCTTCCAGCAGATCCATCAGATATCGATCTGTATATTTTGATTTTGGCACAGGTTTTATGCCAGATGTCTTTCATGACACAAACTTCTCATTTTATCTGGGCTTGGGACCAGCACTGAGAGGTAATACCTCGGTGGAAGGATTGGTTCCCTGCCCTGAAATTGAACCATGTCCACAGTGAGAGTGCGGGTCCTGCTGCTGGCCCACCAGGGAATACCTATAATATAGCAATGATAATAGATTTTGTAACTGTAACATTAAAATGCAAATCATCTAGCTATGCTTCACAGAACACTGGTGGACTCGAGAACCATGATCTTACTCACTGGTTATGAAGTGGATGGACTCACATAGGAGAACTTCTGGTCAGCAATTACACAGAAAGAAAGCAATATTCACACACACATATTCTAAAATGATTCTTCAGCTCTGTTTTTGGACTGGATGTTTTGCAAGTCTTCACTGACTTGGTTTGCACATTTCAAGACAATTCACAATTTAGACAACTTAAAGTAACAGAAAACAATAGATAGGCCTGGCAACCCCAACATTAAGGAAGTTGTTCACTGACTTATTTATGTCACATGTCAACACTGTATCTTTCTACAGTAGGCCATCAATTATGATTTCTACAGAAAAGAAAGTGTGACAATGTCAAGAAGAGGAAGTTACATCAGCCAGTTTACCACCCACATTTCATTCCAGTCCATTGTTTTACCAGTCAATCTCTGTCTCTTGTGGGTGGGAAGTAATAGTAGTTGTCCAGACACAGTTTAAACCTAGTTTTGAAATAATTATTTTGTCAGTAAGGATTCTCCATTGAAAATCTAAATTTAGTTGATGATGAGAAAAAGGCATTTTCTGATTTTAGAATAGATGTTACATGGAGTTTCTTTAAATAACGACTCTAAAGGAGAAATAATATTAGGCTCGGTATCCTGGCTAGATATTGGATAAATTTTGATGTGGGTTGTTTTCTGTTTGTTTGTTTGCTTCTTTATTTGTTCTTTTTTGTAACTGTTCAGATGTTATGAAGGGTAAATCCAATCCAATAACTGTTTTGTCTAGGGCATAAGGGTGCTTCATCCAAATTAAATGAAACAACAAAGTACAAGTGGTAAAATAGCTGCATTTTCCTTCCAAACTGCATATAAGCATTGCTAGTTCTTTTATATCGCAAGTAATTCTCACATTATCACTATTGCTTTTTTTTTGGATAAAGGGGCCTGTATGGCATACACACCATTTGCCAATGTAAGCAATAATAGAATCAATTTTTTTACCATTACATGGTAACTATAAACAGTTAAAACTAGTAACGTGTTGGCAAATCACTCGGGTATAAGACTGTCTGCCGAGTGTTATTTCTTACAAACTGATAAGAACCAGACAGGTATAAAATTTCTTCTTAAATAATTTTTTTATATTATTATTATTATTATTATTATTATTATTATTAGTAGTAGTAGTAGTAGTAGTAGTAGTAGTAGTAGTAGTAGTAGTAATAATAATAATAATAATAATAATAATAATTTATATTCCAGACTTATTTACACTGTTACAATGTTAAATAATGTCATAAATTTTTATCAATTTAAAGATACATTAAATGTATCTTTACCATCTATATGCATCGTATAGCATTTATAGCATCTATATCCAAGATAAACTGACCCATTTCATAGAATTTAACTAAATGAATTACGTTTGACAAGTCTACACTTTTGTTTTTATTTCGTTGTTAAAGATTCAGAAAGAAGAGCACCAGTTAACATACCATAAACAGAATCCAAACAAAACAAATAATCAATAAAACATACAAATAAGTAAGTAATCTAGAATTAGAATTCATCGATTTTCTTGCATCTATAACTTTCTGACCAGGAAGAATAATTTAAGAAGTATTACTTGATGCTTGTATTTTCACAGTGGACTCAGACCACTATACTGGCCATAAAAGAAAGACATATTAAAGACACATATAAAAGACATATTTTCCCATGTTTCACATAGACAACTATTTCAGCATTAATATTAAATGGGAGCAAAAATAAGGCGACATTCTTACAAACGTTTCTGAAGAGGGAAATATCTTTCAAATAAAGGCAAAATTTAAATGTTAGCCTTTTTTTTTACACTGCAGTCTATCCGCATGCAAATGAAGACGCATGAAATGAACAGGAAACAGTAACTTTATGAGAGTTTTTATTTCGGAAGGAAAAGCACAAAACAGTATGTTCCTATATGGGTTGGTTTGGCATTTCAGAACAATGGCCTTAAATTATTTTCCGTTTGAACTTCTGGGAATCTGGATCATAATTGCTTTTTCTCAGAATGTATGGAACTAATATGTTGCTCTGACACCTAGAAAGAGAAATACTGTACAGCACGAATAATATTTATGTCTTTTAAGGTGAGGCCCCATATATGGGTGGTACTTTTCATCTTTTCTTATTTATGCAACCATAAAATTATGAAACCTTTGGAAACCCACAGAGCAGGAACAGGATCTGTTGGAAGAGAAATGTCCCACAGGGGTGTGTACTGCATGTGTTTAGCTAAAAGAACAGGCCATATATTTGACCGATATAACTTATCCCACACAACACATCAAACTATTATGACACAGAAACCCACCACAAGGGTGTACACATAACACATAACATAACCAGAAAACTAAAAACATAACAAAAAATTTTGAAAAAAAAAAAAATACTTTACCAAAACACAACTTTGGGGAAAGAAGGTTCAAATTTAGAAACATGACAGTAAATTCAGGAACACAAGCAAATTTGGAAACAAAAGCAAACTCTTAGACACAACAAGAAATTTGGAAACACAAAGCAAATTCAAAAACACAAGAATAAAAGTAATTTCATTTCATTTTCTAGATGCATTTGTCCAGAGAGTCTTCCATTTAATCGCATTTAATACAACTGAGCAGTTGAGGTTTAAGGGCCTTGCTCAGATGCCCAGTAGTGGTAACTTGTTGGACCTGGGATTTGAACTCACAATCTTCCAATGAGTAGTCCAGTAGCATAATCATTAGGCTACCACATGTAATGAACAAAATCAGAAGCAAAACAAAAAATATTTTAACATTTCTTGCTATTTCTTTCTATTTTTCTTTCTTTCTTTTATGCATTCAGGCAACAATTTTTTTTCTGAAAAAACTAAATAATCACAGTATAAGGTTTAGTTTTACATGATAACTTCACAAACCATATGACTCACATCACAGTCTTGTTTGATGAGAACCAAAAGCCTGTCAGAAGATCTCAGTTTTGAGGAGTTCCTGAAAGCAGTGAAATGCATGTTTGCTTTAACTTAATTTGATAAAATATACTTTGCCAGGAGGAAAAGTTCTGTTGTCCTCCGAATAACCCACTGTTGCTTATGTGAGTGGTGTGTTCTGGACATGTGTGTTGTTCTGATGGTCAGCTCTTTGAATAGCAAATGAGACATTCCTTTATGCTTTGTGACTTCTGCCACCTTTGATAAAAATGAGTTACAGTGTGAACACTATTTTAATTTTAGTAAATCAAATTCTGTTTAAATTCGGTATTTTGCTTTTGAAAAGCGCTTTGAGATGTTCTTTTAAAGGCGCTATAGAAAATAAAGGTTATTATTATTATTATTATTAAATCACAAACCTCACGCTAACTCTGAAAAAAAAATATGCTTTAATAATATGTATTAAGGATTGTCATGAATTGCAATCTTAAATTTGTCGGATTTATGAAAATACATGGATTTTGTTCTTTACTTAGACGAGGGGTACTGCGCATTCATGAGAGTCAAGGCATCAGTGACCTGGGAGAACCTCGCTGGGAGCTGACGCTTTGCCTTGTGGTGGTCTTCTTTATTCTCTACTTCAGTTTGTGGAAAGGCGTAAAGTCATCTGGGAAGGTACTAAATAGCCAATCATGAAAGCCCAATTCTAGTTATAGAGTGTTATGTAGAAGGATAGAAGCCTTTTCACATTGAAATTCTTTCTTCACATATACGTCGGCCATGATACAGCACCCCTAGAGCAGTGAGGGTTAAGGGCCTGAGCCTTAACCACTGATATATTAGTGCTATAGTGTAGTGAAACAAATATGCAAATTCATACCTATACATACAGTATATGCAACTGTTTACACATGGTTCTGATTAATGAAAGCATCTAATAATCCTATATTTAATTTATGCATTAAAGAGGGTTCTGATCAGTAGGTACGAAAGTGTTTGTAGGCAGGAACTATTTCTCACATTTTGGGAAAATAATGTGTAATTGTATTTTTGATCCTGAATGTGATTTTACATTACTCTTTCTATCTTTTTGAACACTCTTGATGAACATTTTTATTTATCATGTGTAGGTGGTGTATATCACTGCCACCATGCCCTATATTGTACTTCTGGTGCTGCTTTTCCGAGGCATTACACTACCTGGTGCTATGAACGGAATCCGTGCGTACCTCCACATTGACCTTAATAAACTCAAAAATCCTCAAGTAAGTTTCTTATCTTCAGTTGAAATTGAACATTAATAGCTAACTATCAACTAATCGATACTGTATTTCTATATTGTTATTTGAAATATTATTTACATATATTAACAATAAAGCATATTCTTTAATATTATGTACTATCCTTGGGACTAACTTCATTCTTCTGTTCAATGATCAATATTGTCATTTGCAGTGTTATCTATGTATATTATGTCTCAGCATCTGAAGCTATTGCTACTGTATCTATTGTACATTGCAGGTTTGGATTGAAGCTGCCACTCAGATTTTCTACTCTCTGGGGGCTGGTTTTGGTGTGCTTATCGCCTTTGCCAGTTACAATAAATTTGACAACAACTGCTATAGGTAGGACACAGTGATTGATGTGATCTTTTGGGATTGGTTATCTCAGCTCCATCATCAGCACTATAACATGTACACCGCAGCGCTGTGCATTTCATTCCCATCTTTCAGTGTCATTAAAAAGACAGTGGTCCATGGAAATTGATGGTTATCTCTATCTTTCTCCTTGGAGCTGTTGCTTAATTAAATAAGAGCTGCATCCAGTGTCAAATTTGTGCTCTTAGCATGAGATTTATGCTTTGTGTCAGTGTCCGAAGGACATGTCCGATAGAAGAGGTTGAGCCTTACTGATAAGCCTTACTGAGTTTTTGTGTTGTTGCTACTGTAGGTGAGTGTCTTAGTAAAGTCTTCTTGAAATAAAGAGAAACATTGCGATTATCAAAAAAACATAAACCTGCATAAAACTTTGTCAAACCATACAATACAAAATAAGAGTTTGTAACAAATCACATGACATGTTAAAATTTTTGTAGGTTTAGGGATAAGGATAAACATATAATCCTTTCATTTGACTTCATTTATATAAAATTATATTAATTTACCTTTTCCAACAGAAACAATTTAAAAGTATATTGCCACTATATATAAGTCCACTGGTTTCATATACAGTATCAGAAGAGCTCATTTAAACTTGATGCAAAAGCCAATGCTGTTTTGGCAGGGGGATTTTACCCCATTTTCTCCTAATTTGATCATTTGACAATTCCCATTTCCTACCGAGCTCTGCCCTATCTCATGACAGCTACCAAGTAAAGAGGGTTAGGACTAGCACATGGTTTCTTCTGAGACATGTAATGAATCCACTGCATCTTTTCAAACTGTTGCTCGTGTAACATCACTTTGTTTCTTTTCAGAGGAAAGCACTAACTATTCTCTTCCATGTACAGGGGCTCCCAGATGTCTACAAATGGTTACTGTTGCTGCGATTGTCAGGGTAGAGAATAAAGACACCTCTCCCACTTTAGACAGCATGGCCAATTTTGGTCTCTTGGACTCTGAGCTATGAATGAATGCGATTTCATTGTGATTTCAAATCACATTAGGGCAAATGCTGTTCTGTTGCGTCACTTTGCAGAAGCTGTTTAATCCAAATTGCAGATCAGTTATCAAAATATCAATCAACAACAACAACAATCAAAATAACTTCTGAGCCTGGACTATACTAAGCTTTTCACATACACTTTAAGTGTACTTCTATGCATGGAGACTACAATCTGGCAACATTTTGGATATGTTTCTGACACTAAGACTAAAAATCAATGGTCCACATTCCAACAACACGCTGAAGTCAATTGTTGACCTAGGTTAAAAACCTGAGCTCATGATAACAAGCCGATGATAGCTCGATGAGGTAATTAAACATGAGATCTCAGGGTCCCATTTATCATTAACCTTATTTTCCCCCATTACAATGAACAATAGCTTGGCTCCATGCTAGTGGGGAACCAAGCCTCTTTTGTCTTTGGATTAAATTACAAAATAGTTGCTTAGGGCCAAGAGATAGTTCCAATAAAATGTCAATTGAGATTTATTATTTTGTTTAGGAGCTAGCAGTCACACTGTGAAAGAGTCCATGTTTTTGTGACAACACAGATTGACCCATTTGGGCAATCATAGATAGTAGTTGCAAGTTTTACTTTCATTTAAAAATACATAATTTTCAAGTTAGCAAATAGCTTCAGCCTTTTCCACTGGCCATTGCACAATGGTTGGATCACATAAAAAGTATTGTTTCCATTTGAATGAAGCTGTGACATGTGTAATGGATTTGAAATACCTTTATCTGCAGTCATAACCATCTGACTTGGATTGACCTAAAGAATTGCAAACATTTAACTTTAGTATCATCATTTCTGTAACAGATCTGGAATTTATGACTGGAACTCTGGATGCAATGTAGGAATACACCCTGAAAGAGGCAGAAGTCCATTGCCGCTCCCTTGCCATATCTGGGGCACTAGAGTGCTTTTTTTTTTTTTTTTTTGGATGATATCATTGTGTCAAATTACCTTCAATGCTTGGATCCCGAACTTTAAGAAATATTATTTATCCAAAAAAACACAGAAATACAGTTTTAAATCTTACCAATGTTATAAATGTGATAAAAGGAACAATCTAAAACAGCAATAATGCAAAATCTATCTGATGTAAACATGTGATGTATTGTGCTCTTGCCTCTTGCAGGGATGCCCTCCTGACCAGCACCATAAACTGCATCACCAGTTTTTTCTCAGGATTTGCCATCTTCTCTGTGCTGGGTTACATGGCTCATGAGCATGGCGTCAGCATTAAGGAAGTGGCCACAGATGGTGTGTATGTCACATCTCTTTATCAGCTCTAGACATATATTTTAATCAGCTTAAAAAATCTTCTAAAATGATACTTTGCAGATCCTCAATAACATCATTTTATAATTCTGCATAAATATTCATGTGCAGATTAATAGAAACTCTGATACTCAAATATCAATAAATGTAATGAAAATCAGTTCAGTCAGTGGATTATTTACAGTAGTATTTATGTGAGTTGTAATATATTGTTTATTATTAATTATTTCTTCAGTTCTCTTTGTGCTTGTTTTATTCCTTGCTATATCAGTGTATACTACTCCACCTATTGTGTGTTTAAATGCAGGACCTGGGCTTGTGTTCATTATTTACCCGGAGGCCATTTCTACTCTCCCTGGCTCCACTTTCTTTGCCATATTCTTCTTCATCATGCTTCTAACCCTAGGCATTGACAGCTCTGTGAGTAGCCTGCTGAGGGATAAATAAAATCTTAATCTCGAATAAATAAACATTATTTTTTCTCAATTAATTTTTTTCTCATATCAGTGTTTTACTACATTTCATGATAGCCTATACATGAAAATGGAAATGGTGGAAATGGCCGTCTGGGTTTATGTCCATATATGGAAGTAAACAGAAGGAAGTCATTAACCTTTATGGATTGTTTGTCCTAGCATTTTATTTTTAATTGATTTTTTTATTAGCCATCTAGCTATCAAGAGCAGGATAATGACATGATTTCTGTGAGGATAAGC
The DNA here is from genome assembly GCF_022655615.1 of Tachysurus fulvidraco. Taxonomy (NCBI): domain Eukaryota; kingdom Metazoa; phylum Chordata; class Actinopteri; order Siluriformes; family Bagridae; genus Tachysurus; species Tachysurus fulvidraco. The sequence continues at coordinate 5,143,278 of NC_062518.1, forward strand.
CCAAATTATATTGCTTGTTTTTTATGCTAACACTAACCAGTTAGCTAAGCTTAGCTAGCTTGAAGTAAGACTTATATATGTTCCATATCTTTATTGTTAAGACTAGGCATAAAGCTAACATAATCCTGCTAATGTAGCAGGATTACATTATAGTTAATGTAACATAATCCTGCTACTGTTAATGTGGCAGGATTGCTGAGAGGATATTTTAATCATTTTTATGTAGCTAATTTCATAGCTAAACTGACAGGAGATTATGCTCAAATTGGTGTTCTATATCTTCACTTTGAGCTCACATGAGCTCATTTGAGCCGATTACATAGGCAGACTTAACAGAACAAAAAGATAAAGATAAAATAATGTTAAAAAATTAGTCTTCGAGTCCATATATGCACGTGCCCAGACTTTTAGGGAAGTTTTAAACTCTAACAAATATTGTAGGTATTGTTATTTCGACTAAAGTATGGAAAAGAAAAACTTACCAGTTTGTCCACAGATTTTCTGGACAAACACAATTTGCCCTTTGTAATAATATATTATACACAAATTCCCAAAACATGATGTTGGCAACATTGAAATACCTTGTAGTTTTGTCACCAGCATAACTTCTGAGGAAATTATCTTGTTGACAGAAACACATCATGGAAATCCTGAAAAACTGAAACAAAAACAGTCAACAGATAATCAAAGCAATCACTTCACACAAAAAACATTTAACCTCTTACACAAAAAAAAAACATTTAACCCTCGCCTTACCCCTGTACTCTGTTCTTCTTGTTCAGATGGGTGGCATGGAAGCTGTCATCACTGGACTCACAGATGACTTCAAGATCCTTAGGAGAAACAGGAAATTGTTCACTTTCATCACTGCATTTGGGACCTTCCTGGTTGCTTTACTGTGCATAACGAAAGTATGAATCATCTCATTATATAACTGTGGAAGTTAGATAGTGGGAATGTTTTGAGGCAGTGTAGATGAGCAGTTTGTATGATATTCCATACATCTCAAACAAAAAAATGTTACATTTCCAAAACATGCTTGGCATGCATTCCTTGCTTATCTATATCATACCTTATGAAAAAGCTGGATAATAAATATCGGAGACGTTTCCCATAATTCTAAAGATATCTTAGCATTTGACCTGAAGGCTGTAAGGTACAGAGAGCTATTGTATCCTAACTCACATGCCTTTTTGTGCATGTGGTCAATGGTCATTATGAGATTTCAGGAAATTGTTGACTTTAATGAATAAACATTTATCAAAAATATTAATGATAAATGGAATCACTACATGAATTGAAACACAAATGTATGTCATAGTTCATCTCTGGTGTTTTTTCCTTTTCTCTCATACCATTGTCTATAGGGAGGAATCTATGTTTTCACTTTACTGGACCACTATGCTGCAGGGACGTCCATTCTGTTTGGAGTTCTTGTGGAGGCCATAGGAGTCTCCTGGTTCTATGGTAGGTGATTCAGGACAGCCAGGTCAAATATTTCAATACAACAAAGAATTACTCAATACAGGACATTATACCTTATACTATCATACATGGCTGCACACACACATGAAATTGCATGATATTACTGACCAGAACTAAACCAAAAAAAATCTATTTTTGACTGAGCAGCACCTCAAGTGCACACACCTTTTTTATTTTTATTTTCATACACTCTTACAATTCTTTTCATTATTTTGTCAAATTATAGGAAAAATGCTATAAATGCTGACTGGCCTCATTTATCTTATGCTAAATTGTGTGCAAATGTTTGCATACTCCAAACCTTTCAACAAAGATATACAAAAGCATGTATTTTTTTTTTTTTGCAATCACCTACAAAATTCCATAAACAGTAAAGTGGACAGACATCTAGGAGCACAAAATGAATAAAATTGTTCTTTATCCAATAATCCATCCTCCCATATAATTAGTTTTTAAAATATAATTATAATTCATAATCCAATGTAATTCATGAATTATTTGAAGAAAAGCAGGTTTTTACCAGATTTAAAAATGAGGCCTAATATGATTTTATGAAAAAATCATTCTCAAAAAAGCTTTTGAAAAAGAAAGATTTTAAGTTGTGAAAAAAGTGATAATACTTCAATTAGTACCAACTGGTATGTTATTACATGTTTGATTTATATTGTTAAGCACTGATATTTTCACACTTGATTATGTTCAAGTCCTTGGTTATGTTATTATGTCATATTGTGAAAATTTCCCCATGTTTTTCCTATTGCAGGTTTAAGCATAAAATGGCTTGACAATAATATTTTTACAGCACAAATGCAAAACATATGCTATAATTCCGATATAATGTAATGAATAAACCCTCCTGAAATATATATGAAACCCCAGGATTATGTCATATGGAGTCATACAATGTTTGCATTTATGAATCCAAGCCATAGCCAGGACCTACTGTATGAAACTTTTTTCACTCTAATAAGTCATGCTACATTTCTTGCACTTTACATAGAAATATTGCAAAGTAAGAGGGTTACTGATAATTAATTTATATTTGTCTGACATTTAACAGCAATACTCATCTTTCATTTTTGCTTCCTCAGCCTTGACAGTCTCATTTCCTTACCTATTATTATAGTTTCAATGCATAATTTATAAGATCAGCTTTCTGGTCAAGCTGAGAGTGCAGATGCTAGCTGATAAGGTGTATCAGTGTATTCCCTCACTGTGTGGTGTGTGTGTGTGTGTGTGTGTGTGTGTGTGTGTGTGTGTGTGTGTGTGTGTGTGTGTGTGTGTGTGTGTGTGTGTGTGTGTGTGTGTGTGTCTCAGGGGTGGATAGATTCAGTGAAGACATTGAACAAATGATGGGCTTCAAGCCAGGAATCTACTGGAGACTTTGTTGGAAGTTTGTCAGTCCTACTTTTCTGCTGGTGAGGATTGATGATGATACAAAATAAGCTAATATTTTTATGCCAACATAAGAACACACTTTGGGAAAGGTAAAGGTGAGGTAGCTAAAACCAAGTCAAATGCTTCGAGTCTACAATCATGCCATGTGCTTTCTAAATAAAAAGCATTTAAAACAAAACATTTACTGTTAGCCATATTTTTTTGTTAAATCTGTGAACTTGAACTTTTCTATGGGACTGATTTACAGTTTATCTTTTATATACATTTTTAACTAACTCATTGTATAAAATAATCTTCACTTGCTTTAAACTTTGTGTTGCTGTTTGTATCATAGTATTACATACGATATTAAACCATGCTGAAAGTAAAAAAATATGTGGATTAAACACATTCGAATTTTTATATCTACTATGACTTTTTCCTTGCTTAATCACACTAAATCATGTTGTGGAAATACCTAGTGCTTGCCAAAGAAAGATGCTCCCCTTCTGAGTTTTTGTTCCCTCTGAAGGTTTCTTCTTTTTTCGTATTTCAATTGCATATTTTCTGCCCTCTCCATTGGCTTTCTCAATGCAGCATGATCCTGGGACTGTATAAAGTGGCTCTGACCTTTTGTGAAGCAAAACTAAATTGAATTAGTGCAATTATCACAGGCTATTCACATTATCAACATGAAGCATCTTGGTGCCTTGTAATGGATTTATTGACAGGGATTAGATTGCACTCCATTCATTTTTTGAGCAATTTCATTCATAGTAAAAAAAAAAAAATGTTTCACATACAATCCGGAAAAGATGATATATTACATCCAATCCTGAACAGACCCTAAGTTCAGGGTCTCTTACTGAAGCTAAAAACTATTTATCAAACACAGATGCTCATGTTAAAAGGCAACCATAAACAGGATTATGAGAAGCATATGACCGTGTCTGAGTAGATCATTATTCCACCTGGACCAAGGCAAGATTCTTTCCTTTGTTGCTAACAACTATGTGAACTTTAGGAAAGAACAAAGGAGTAAGATTGGTCTTATATGACACCTGTTAAGCGGTGAAGAATCGGAACAGCCCTAACCAGCCATAAATGAGGGTAGTTTAATATTTCACATCAACACACACATCCTATTTTGTTTGAAATAAGCACAGGAGGATGCAGTAAAATGTGATAGGAGCAATAACAATATTATTAATGTGTCTTCTCACTCACACCCTACTCAATGATTGGATGATACTCTCTTATGGCATGACCTTGTCTTTAGGTTGTGGTGATTGCCAGCATCGTCACTTCCAACAATATGGAATATGAAGGCTATGATTTTCCTCCCTGGGCTACTGTGGTGGGCTGGGGCATTGCCCTTTCCTCTATGATGTTTGTACCACTCTATGCCATTTACAAATTCTTAAGTTTACCAGGCACCTTCAAGCAGGTTAGCATTGCTTCTTTAATATTACGAGCTTCCCAGATACTTAACACAATAAATCCTAAATTCTTACACTATACGTTCTAAAAAAAACAAAACAGCATTTTGGTAATTCATGTAATAACCTGTGATCTTTTCTATTATTGATTGTATATATTCTATTTTGTGTTATGTATGTAGTCTTCCTTTTGTTTCCATAGTTTCTAGCTTATTAATTATATTTTCCATTACAGAGGATAGCATACTGTATTACACCAGAGCACGAACATCACCTGGTGGCAGAGGGAAACATCAGGCAGTTCAAGGTAGGAACTTTTTTTTTTGGGTGAAAGTTTTTGATCTCTGACAATAACACAAAATAGGAAATTTGTCAATAAACAGACAGAGAGATCTAATACCATCTAAAGACTAAAGAACAGAAATGAAACAATTTTCATTAAGAATCCACAACACAAAAGAAAAACCATGCAACACATCTCTATATAGCCCACTCTCTACAGGCTAGTCTACACGGACTGTTATAACACAGCACCATGGCCCATCAATATAACTATCCAGTTAATACAGACAGCAGTGTTCATTTATGAGTTAATGGCAAGCAAAGCATATAACAGTGCCAAGGTTAAGGGAAATACAATAGCCATTCCCTTGGCATGTATTAATTTTTTTAACTGTGTGCATCTGAAATGAGTTTTAGGGTGTTCAGAGATAAGGTTTAGCATCCACATCCATCAAGATCAACGGTATAGGAATCACCTGCTAAAATTTGGTTTAGGAATTAAAAAAATGTTTGATGATAAACCTATGCTACATGTGTGTGTCAGTCTGAGAAGAGGCTGATAATGGCAGTTGTAACCTGATCGATAGATAGTAGATGTGCACATAGTTACAACTGAAGACTAAATTTGTTAACTCCACCACATGAAGCATGAGTGCTGTTTACTTTAGATCTAGTCATCATCTCAATTAAGTATTCTTTTCCCCCTTTTTTACAGCTCAAACATTGGCTTGCCATCTGATGTGACCACTGATGCTGGAATGCCTTCTAAAATCCCAGGCGTCTGATGTGCCATGTGTGAACCCTGAGAGAAATGTACCTCCAGGGAAGTGGACAAAGTGAAGCGATGACTTCTGTGTATCTCAACCATATACCCTATCGTTTGCACAATTCTGCTTTTGTCACGTTGGTCTCTTTCTCATTGGTGGAGAAAAATTTAATGATTTTTTAAAACATTACATCTACAAAACCTCATTTTAAAAGTATGACCGTTTTTTGTTAATTGTATTATTATTATTCTTTATAAGTCATCTCAACCTGCAGAACTTTTAGTGTTTCCCAAGATAAAAATACACATAGTCACAGTCGCTAGTCGCTTATATTAATCTTTGTCTGTGAGGGTGGTGTGTGTATATATGAGCATGTGTGTATGAGGGCATGAATAGTGACACACAGTTCTTTCCACTGTAATATTTATTTCCATTTGTCCAATCATTATGGGCCAGCACATTTCCCAGCTAATGTTAGGCTTTATTAGCTGTAATGTTAGGATCCAATATATTCTTTTCTATCCCATAGTAGCAGTAATACCCTTCTTTGCCATGGTGTATCCTGGGATATTTTTTGCTTTGTAGACACACACCACTGTGTCAGTGCCTTATCAAGAATTTACTGGTAACTTACTAATATTTTTAATCTGTTTTAATAAGACCAAAATGGGTCTTTACTATAACCTCAACATTAAAATTAGAAGGAACTTTAACAGACACAAGAGGGATTTACAAGATAACAGAGATTCCCTAAAAGCAACAGTTCTAAGAAAATTAATATCACTCCTGAGATTGAGTTTTATGACAAAATCTTGAATACAATATAATGAAGGATAGTTATGCTTAAATTAGCACTATGCCAAAAGAATATGTCATGTTCAATATTGTTCTAAAGCTAATGTTCAATATTTTATCATCTACAAATATACACCAAATGGAGTAGATTATATACATCTTTTTTTTTTGGTATTCTTTATGTTCATCTTAAAGTTTTTCTTTAAAAAAAAACCTTGGCTGACTGTTAAATGTTTTGTTAAATAAATCTATGAGATTAGAATGCGAGATTTAAGAGTATAGACCATCAAATATAAGCAATTATAATAAATTATAAGCAATTATTTCAAGACAGGCAAAAAAAAAACTTTTTTGGCAAAACAGTTTTGGTGTTTTTTTATTATTATTTTTGTTTTGTGCTTGAAAAGATTGAATACATTGAAGTAGTAGTGGCTAAGACATTGGACTACTGAAGGTTGTCAATCCCAGCACTGCCAAGCTACAACTGCTCAACCCTTGAGCAACCTTTAACTGCTTAGACGTATAAATGAGATAAATGTGAGTAAATGTATACAGAGTTCTGTATCATGTGTTACACATGTATGTCCATATCATAATCTCTCCCTGATGATGGTGTGTGTGTGTGTGTGTGTGTGTGTGTGTTTGTGTGTGTGTGTGTGTGTGTATGTGTGTGTGTGTGTGTGTGTGTTAGGGATAATTATTTTTTTGAGAATTTCTCTCAGGTCAACTTTGTGTTGCATCCTAAGTTTAAAAAACAACAAATAAAAAACACTACTTACTTATATTTACTTGGAAGAAACAAAAACTGTTAGAAGTGCCAAAATTCTACTTGTATTTTCTATATTTGAGTGGGAATGCATTCAGATATATACAATACATTGTAAACATGGTAACTGGTTGGGATCAAGCCACAGTTGTGGTCTCTAGATATATTAATTAATAAATATATTCCTATATATAAATATATTCTTTTGTTATATATCTAATCTTGTATTTATCAGATTCTTTATAATGAAACGTGAATGTAAAGTATTTTAAATGTAGAATGTCTACTGTAATATTACGTGTTGAATGTAAGTAAAGGTGATACTGTAAATATATATATATATATATATATATATATATATATATATATATATATATATATATATATATATATATATATATATATATATGTTCTATGTAACTGGGGTGGTTCTTCCACGAGAATTTAAAACTGATGTTACTGAGCAATGTTTACAGATCCACATGTCCTGTTCATAGCTGATAGATATATTATGATGAACTTAAAATACGCACATTATTATAATAAAGAGGTTACCACAGAACAGTATACAATGTGGAGTTTTTTTTTCTGTCTTTTGAAACAGTAGTGGGTTGCAAATGGCTATTAATCAGGCAGCTGGTCTGTTTTTATTTATTTATTTATTTATTTATTTATTTATTTTTAATCACTGCACTGTTAAATTCTCAAATCTGATTGATCAGAAAATCTTGGTTAATTTTATAGAACAACGGGCTCTGATTTCTGGTCCATCCAAAATTCAAATGATTTATATTAGTTTATAATTTTTCACTCTTTCTAATATATTATAGTTCTACAGAAAAACTGTACCTATGTCTGATAATTTAAGTATTAAACACAAACATATTATCATTCATATGATGAATCTTTCTCTAAGGACATTTTCCACCACAGGGGAGTTTTTAGGATTTCTCACTAACCACAGTAGGAGATTTTTTTGTCTTTACTTTTAGAAAGAAAAAAGAGACATTTTAGGGAAAGTCTATAGCTGCTATAAAGTAATACAGGAATATAGTATATAAAGCATTTTTTCTCATCATATATGATTTTCTATGCATATCAGCACACCCATTTGTGAGCCTTCCACAAACTGTTGCAACAAAGTTGGAAGCACACAATTGTATAGAATGTTTGTTATAAAAGATTTTGAACTCCAACTCCCATGATCCACTGCCGAATACAAACATGGTATATATGACCAATTAATACGATTAAATAAAATAAACAATCTGTGTATTTCTACAAAGTCACTACAAAGTAAATTATTACAAAGACTTTGTTTTCTAAGTGGCCTTCTGTTTTTCTGATCTCATTTCTTTTTTGCTTGCCCTAGTCCCTGCTTATTTGCTTGACCTGTGATGTTATGTTGACGTTGATTCAGCCCATTGATTTGGACCACAAGTTGCTAAAACTATGTTTATCTTAGTCCCTTTGCTCAAATTTTTAAACATGTATCATCAAAGCACTGTACAGAGCAAGTTGGGAATCATATCTTTCAAGTCAAAAAAAGTAGAACTATAACTACTTAAGCCATATTTCTGCCATCTCATGTGTAGTAAAAAGTTCCAGTTGTTTCAAAAGCCCGGGAGTTGTTGACTAGTGCCCTGATTCAATATTCTGCTTGAAATATTATATTGTATTATATTGTGTATATGTGTGTGTCTGGCATGTTGGTAATATGAGGCATGGTGGGGTTGGGGACATGGCTAAATATGGTTATATTGTGTCTGCATGTATAAACAGGCACACAAACCTGCACCCAAAAAAAAGTACTAGGAAAGTATTTGAAACATCAGTCACATCCATCTAAATGACGGATAGTGGAAGAATTTGGAAAATACTTTCTTGTGGAAAAATTTCCAAAGTGGCACACGATTGACGTAGGCTGCATTGTCTCTGTTTTAAGAAAAAGTGAGCTTGAACGTCTGATCAAGATTTTGAAGTTCAAAAGTTTCTAAAGTTTTCCAGGATCCTCTGCAATCTAAATGAAAATAAACTAACAAATAAGTACCATCTGGTTATACTTCTTTGACATAACCCTATCATAAACATGTCATGAAAAGTTCATATGAGATCACACATTTCCATAATATACAGTATATTATCCAGTGGTATATACATTACCGCATTTTAGTATAACAACTATTTTATCATTGGAATCTTGGGTTATTACCTTACTGGTCATGTCATTATGAACTAGCATACCATGTCATTGCAGAAACTGGCTGTCTATCCCATCTATAGGACATTGTGACCCAAATCAACCTTTATGTGTAAAGCACTTTTAACAATAGACACTGTGACAAAGCGGTATTACAGAAACCTGGATGCAGATTTAGAGTTTTAATGAACAAGGTGACAGTGTCAAGTAAAACTCACTTAGAAGACAGGAGGAGGAACATTATAAGATGTTGTCCACCAACCAGTGGATCCAATCGCTGCTTAGAGAAAGCAGCCTTCTGTGTCTTTTCCCTGTGCACCAATAGCCTGAGGATTGGATGAGTCTTGTCCAGTGTAAATACTTCCAGTAGACTAATCAAGGTATTATGAAACCTCCATGTCACTTTCAATATGATAGTCCCTAAAGAAAGGCTAGCATCTGGACATACATTCTAAGATTTACATTCAGTAGCGTTTCCTGGACTGCTACTGTAGGTCAAACGGTAAAACCTACAGGCACAGATGATCTGAACGTTCCACCCACTCTGCAGATTTACACAGGGTATTGTTTAGGGCCATGAGAATCCTTCAGACCTAGTGGCAGAAATTATTAAGAGAAGGTGATAGGCATGATTTTGTGGTCAGTCAAGTGCCATTACTTTATGTACCAGTGGACTTTTCAGCTCCCACAGGAAGAACAAGACTAGACAATGTGTTAATATGACATTGCCCAAGATGACCAGATGTACATTTCCAAACTTCTTTCAGATCCCCAACATGACTTCTGGGTGTATAAGGTACTTTCCTGTACTGTATGTCTCAATGAGGTAAAAATATGGGGGACCCAACAAAGGAACCTCAGTACAAGTTTTTAGGATTTAACATACTACTGTATATGCAGCCCTTTGGACCACAAAAAGCACATACTGTAAGCCACTTTCACAGTGCAAGTTTCCTACAATTTATTGGCAGTACACCTTCATAATCCCAACAGGCACAAATGTGTCTCTCAAATGTAATCTCAATGCACTTATTCCCCAACGTTACTCACATGTGCACTTTGATTTATTGTGCAATTGTTTCACTACACAGTTTCAGGTTCCTTCTAACTCTGCCATTGTTGATTTGACACGTTCCCAATTTCAGATATTAAGGAAAGAGATATGAACATGCACAGTGGGGTAGAAAAATCACAATTCCGGTCATATTGGTTTTGTATCTATTCAGGGACTACATACAGTTTCAGACCTGATTTAAAATGATTTGATTTTTTTGTATTCAGAAAATCATATGTGTGCCACTTCACCTTGCATATCCATAGTAAATGATTTAGTCTTTATTTTTATTGATGTAGTTTCTACAGTAAGTGTAACATTGTTTCTGTTTTTCTCACAGTGTGGATATTAACAAACTATCGAGTGTAGTTTTTAAAAGATCTGAACACTTAATATAGGTCTCTACACTGAAGAGTACAGCAGCAAAGAGACACTTTTTTCATGAGTGCATGATATCTTGTCTATTGCAGGCTCTTAATGCATTTTATTTTTTGTGATTTATTAGATTTTTTATGTGTTTCCTTTGCTAATGGGAACATAAGACAAGCTTACTGACTCTGTTTTCCAATGTTCCCAGTCAACAGAGATTTTCAGCACAGATAATTGATAGAATTTCTCTTTTTGCCTCCTTCTTTCATTTACGCCTTCCTACACCTTTCTCCTGCTAGCCATTTCTCAGACTGTCATCTCCCTGGTTTTCCTCGACATCTCCTTTCCTGTCTCATTTGTTCCGTTTTGCTGTTACTCAACCTAACACACAAAAAAGGTCAAAGTTACCAAATTTGCTTAACAAATAAAATAAAAGCTAAGCTCTCCAAAGAGAGAGAGGTCTAATTGCAAACCCTGTTCAACCGTAATGCGATTGAGGAGCTCGAGGACTTTTTAGGCCAGTTGGTGCATATTGAAGCCCTTGTCCTCAGCTCATAATCCAATTGCTGAAGATTAATCCATGTGACCACATTGATAAAATCTTTGTTCTGTCAGTAGATGGGACCGGGACACAAAATAAACTGCACACAGTGGTTTCTGATAGTAAGTGGGACTATTAATTTAACGGTTTAATAATGAGCAAAATAAACTAATTAAAATTAGTCATGAATATAGCACTTTCTTACTCATGCTATTAATTTGTATTATTTAGAGCTATTATACCACAGCTTGGTATAACTGCAAATTAAAACTGCAAATTAAAAGGCCTGAGTGGCAAGGGACAGCATCAAAATAAAGTACTACTTGTATCCTGTTTTCCAAAAGAATTTTAAGTGATTTAGTAGATTTACATCACTGGCATACTTTCATACACTTGTAAACAAACCATTACTGATCTGATAACTGAATCTGAATTTACTGATTAGTGCAGAACACAACATCCTTAGCTATAATAGTGGATGTAGAAAAAGTCGTTCCCAAGAAATAAGACCTTCCATTGATGGATTGGTTGTGCCATTTATCTCCACATACTGTAGTTTTTAGAGTTGTGACAATCAACCAGAAACACTGTCACTGTTGTTGTCGAACTTACATTATTGACTAAATTTTGACCTGCACAACTCAGGTCACTTAAATAAATCAATAAATCTACAAATAAATACTACTGGGTGAAGCCACGGCTGTAACAAAAGCTTTCATTACCTGCGCCATCCACATCATCCCACACTCATGCATACCAGGATATGTTTGCTCAAAATATATTTGACATGAGGATTAAAATTAGACCATAAGCCGTAGTGAATCTTCCAACAACATAATGAGACCAAACCTATATTTGAATCTCATAGAAATTATTACAGGAATAAAAATATCAGTTTTGACCAATTTGAACCCATAGTCATTAAAAGGGTGAACTGATATAGCTGTGTCAATAATTGTAATCATGTCTAAAACTATAAAACTATGCATTACCCCTTCACTGCAATGTAGAATGTATAAGTATAAACATGTCTATTTCTTCTTAGTGTTATATTTTGTAGTGTTCAAAAATAAAGTGGACTATAAATCCTTTCTGAAGACAAAGGCAAAGGAACAGTGTGTTTGTATGAATCTGATGTGATAGAGATTATTCCTGTCTTGTTTTCCAACAAGAGAACTATACCTCAAGCTACTCTTTACGGAGTCATAGTGTATCTCCACCATCAGTCTAATATTAGAGAGCGGAGGTCATCACAGGACACTTCCTCCCTAAACATAGAGTATTTGGGGTGTCAGACATGAATGGTTTTTATTAAGTCAGACATGAATGGTTTTTATTAAGTACAGTAAATAATCACTGTGCTTTTGTTGGACTGTGCCACATGGCAAAATGATGATGATAATAATAATAATAATAATAATAATAATAATAATAATAATAATAATAATAATAATAATAATAATAATAATAATGAAAGATGGACATTCTCAGCTGAGGACACTTAAGCAAAGGTGAACCAGAACATGTCTGATGGTGAAGTTAAAAGGCTGGATGAATATAACTGATTTTAATGACTGCCATGACTCATGTTTTTGATGTATATTAATGTGCCATTGGTTTTTCCATTGAGCTGAGCCAAACATGACAGTCACATTTATACTCAACCTCTCAGATAAGAAGACTTTTATTTGGATAACATTCTGGAAATGGGTTATAAAGAAACAGCATGGTCTTGGGGAGCCATTTAATTATGTTTTATATCAATTATTCTCAAGCCAGCTGTATTGTAAGCACAGACCTTAATTTATGTTAGACAGTAAGTTCAAACTAAGACTATCCAAACAGAAAAAAATCATAAAAAACATTAAAATCTGTTGGTGGTTTGTTAACATTGGCTTACTCTAGTGCTTCACTTTTTTGTCTGCAGTGGGCCATTTCATTAAAAGCTGTAGAAAGTCTGTATCTTGAAAAGCTCTCAAGAGGCCATTTTTTATTGTGTAACATTATTACTCAAGAGTCAAGATCGAGCTGAGGTCATCTTATCCGATTACAGAGAGCAACAAAAAAGCAAAAGAAGTTGGTGAACACAGGATTAAACTGGGAAATATTATACTTTATTATACACAGTTACATGGATAGAATGCTACAGTAATACATTGCAATACAGACAATATTTAGGGCAATATAAGAGATCAGTACAATCAACTCACAGACTAACCAGCTAAATTTAGCTAAATAGCTAAAACCCAGAAAACAGAAAGACACCAAAAATGAGCAGGATCTCTGATCTGATGTGGTTATAGTACAAAACCCTACTCTTATGTTTACATTGTACAGTTTTGTTGAATTTGCACCTGCTTCTTGATGTGTGATGTCATTTTCATCATGTAAAGAGATTGTGATGTCATGCTATGTCATGATTTCTCTCACATGCTATGTCATGATTTCTCTCTAATATAAAACCAAAAACAGAGAACAAAAACAGAGAAAAAATGCAGCCTGAAACTGGTCAACTTATGCTCTGGCAGAAATATTGAAGTCTAGAACAATACTCACAGATATGTAGACAAACACTGTTAAAACTAGTTAGTTAATCATTCATCTAGGTTGCTAAAAAGAAATAGTGGAGAACATAAAATGTGCAAACTTGTATATAAACTGTATATATACATTTGGGGGGGGGGGGTGTTACTATATATATAGCCAAGCTTAGGAATCTATGTCAATTCACAGGAGCACATTTAGCAATCTAACTGGTTAGTGGTAGCTAATTAGTTACTTAAAAAGAGAGCAAAGAAAAAAAGAGTAGAAAACAAAACTCGCAAGCTAAAAATGAATAGCATAGCCAGCAGACATGACTGCTGTTTAGAAATTTAAGAACACATTCAGACTAAAATGTTAGCAAGCTAGTCAGCATGTTATGTCTGTCATACACTGCTAAGCTCCTTATTCCACAGATATCTTTTATATGGGTTTGTGACATTGTTATGCTTTTGATTTTGCCTTCTATCAGCACAATGTGGGTCAAAATTTCCTGTTTCCTCCTCCAAACTGGGCACACACAGGAAGTCTACTAAAATAGAATATTTGTTAATTTCACACAGAAACACTGAAAGTCTTGGAAGATCAGCACAATCTCTGTCAAAGGTTACAAGAAACACCTTTTAACTTAGAAACTCATAGTTATAGCAGTGTTAAACAGTTAAGCAGTCCTTCCGGTATTTTCCCATAGCTCACACTTCTTCAAATGTTTGGCTGTGTACTGTATAAGTGAACTTTCTTTTCAAAAACATTTTGAGATATTAGAAAACACATTCATGGGTCTGAGCCCATACTGTACATTGTCCTTACCCAAAATTTAAATCTGCCGGGAAATGCTTTGTTATGGATGCTGTAGGGACAAATCTTATTTTACTGAAAATATTGCATTTAGTCGCAAATACAATGGACAATACAATACAGGACGAGGTGTGAGTCTTAAGTGGGTCAAGACCAAGGCAGGTCTGAGTCTAAAAGAAAGCAAGAGTCAAGCTGAGTCTTGACCAGAGATTGAAATTCAATTGACCTTTTGGAAAATCAGTTTCGAGAAACCCTTGGCTTGACAAAATTGTAACCCATTATTGGGACCCTATACAACTGTTCCAAACAGGACAAAGCGCGGCTGCTATAACACACACAAAAAAAAATAAAAAAATTGTGAAAAAGGCAAAATCAACCCTTTTACCTCATAGTAACCAAAGCTCAGTACCTAAATGACATTAAATAGAGAGAGACTCATGTGTTATTGATCATACTAAAATCAGATGGTTGTTAATGTCAAACTTTTTACACTTTTCTTGTGTGCCTCACTTAATCACCGGTCGCTAAGAATTCTAGTTAGATTCTAGGTGACAGGCCAGGATTCTAGGTGACTCACCTCCACACACAGCTTGGGCTCTGGAACCCAACTCCTCGAGAGAGGCTGGACTCTCTACTACTCTGGATTTGCCCGCGGTGAGAGGCAGCGGGCTGGTGT
The DNA here is from genome assembly GCF_022655615.1 of Tachysurus fulvidraco. Classification (NCBI taxonomy): domain Eukaryota; kingdom Metazoa; phylum Chordata; class Actinopteri; order Siluriformes; family Bagridae; genus Tachysurus; species Tachysurus fulvidraco. The sequence goes on from NC_062518.1 coordinate 5,158,368, forward strand.
GGGCTTGCTCATAGCCCCCCAGCTCAGCAACCATGTGTTGGAGTTTACCCCGGTGAACGAGAGGGTCGTTTCCCTGCGCCTTCGAGTCAGGCAGGGGTCTCTCACTGTTATTTGTTCTTATGGGCCAAATGGCAGTGTAGAGTACACGACCTTCTTGGCATCTCTGGGAGGGGTGCTAGAAAGTGCCCCGACCGGGGACTCCGTCATTCTACTGGGGGATTCAACGCTCACGTGGGCAGCGACAGTGATACCTGGAGTGGTGTGATTGGGAGGAACGCCGCCCCCCCCCCCCCCCCCCCGAACCCGAGTGGTGTTCTGTTATTGGTCTGTTATTACTCTGTGCTAGTCACAGTTTGTCCATAACGAACACCATGTTCAAGCATAAGGGTGTCCATCAGTACACATGGCACCAGGACACCCTAGGTCGGAAGTCAATGATCGACTTTGTGGTTGTTTCATCTGACCTCAGGCCGTATGTCTTGGACACTGAAACATACCCCGGAAGTAAGGGATGCTGTCAAGCTGAAGAAGGAGTCCTATCGAGCCTGGTTGGCTAGGGGGACTCCGGAGGCAGCTGATAGGTACCGGAGGGCCAAGCGAGCTTCAGCCTGGGTGGTTGCAGAGGCAAAAACTCAGTTCTGGGAGGAGTTCGGTGAGGCCATGGAGAAGGACTATCGGTTGGCCTTGAAGAAATTCTGGCAAACCGTCCAGCGCCTCAGGAGGGGGAAGCAGTGCCCTGCGCACACTGTTTACAGTGGGACTGGGAATCTGCTGACTTCGACTGGTGACATCCTCGGACGGTGGAAGGAGTACTTCGAGGATCTCCTCAACCCCACCAACATGTCTTCCACTGAGGAAGCAGAGGCAGAGGGCTCGGTTGTGAACTCGTCGATCCCCAAAGCTGAGGTCACTGAGGTAGTTGAGAAGCTCCTCGGTGGCAAAGCACCGGGGGTCGATGAGATCCGCCCTTAGTACCTTAAGTATCTGGATGTTGTGGGGCTGTCTTGGTTGACACAACTCTGCAACATCGCGTGGCGGTTGGGGACAGTGCCTCAGGACTGGCAGACTGGGGTGGTGGTCCCTCTGTTTAAGAAGGGGGACCGGAGGGTGTGTTCCAACTACAGGGGGATCACACACCTCAGCATCCCCGGAAAAGTCCATGCCAGGGTACTGGAGAGGAGAATTCGAACCTCGAATTCAGGAGGAACAATGCGGGTTTCGTCCTGATCATGGACGAACACTGGACCATCTCTATACCCTCACCACATGTGCTTTGTGGATCTGGAGAAGGCATTCGACTGTGTCCCTCGTGGTGACCTGTGGGGGGTGCTCTGGGAGTATGGGGTCCGTGGCCCTCTGCTAAGGGCTGTCCGGTCCCTACATGACCGGAGCAGGAGTTTGGTTTGCATTGCCGGCAGTAAGTTAGACTTGTTCCCGGTGCATGTTGGACTCCGGCATGGCTGCCCTTTGTCACTGGTCCTGTTCATTATTTGTATGGACAGGATTTCTAGGCGCAGTCGGGGGCCGAAGGGAGTCCGGTTTGGGGACCACAGGATTTCGTCTCTGCTTTTTGCAGATGATGTTGTCCTGTTGGCTTCTTCAAATCAGGACCTTCAGCCTGCACTGGAACGGTTTGCAGATGAGTGTGAAGTGGCAGGGATGCGAATCATCACCTCCAAGTCCGAGGCCATGGTTCTCAGCCAGAAAAGGGTGGCTTGCCCCCTTCAGGTTGGTGGAGAGCTCCTGCCTCAAGTGGAGGAGTTTAAGTATCTTGGGGTCCTGTTCACGAGTGAGGGAAGGATGGAGCGGGAGATCGACAGGCAGTCGATCTACGTTCCTACCCTCACCTATGGTCATGAGCTTTGGGTCATGACCGAAAAGACAAGATCCCGGTTACAGGCGGCCGAAATGAGTTTCCTCCGCAGGGTGGCTGGGCGCTCCCTTAGAGATAGGGTGAGGAGCTCAGACACTCGGGAGGAGCTCAGAGTAGAGCCGCTGCTCCTCCACATCGAGAGGGGTCAGCTGAGGTGGCTCGGGCATCTGTTTTGGATGCTTCCTGGACGCCTCCCTGGGGAGGTGTTCTGGGCATGTCCAACCGGGAGGAGGCCCCGGGGAAGACCTAGGACACGCTGGAGGGACTATGTCTCTCGGCTGGCCTGGAAAAGCCTCGGTATTCACCCGGAAGAGCTGGAGGAAGTGTCTGGGAGAGGGAAGTCTGGGTGTCCCTGCTTGGACTGCTGCCCCCGCGACCCAGCCCCAGATAAGCGGTAGAAAATGGATGGATGGATGGATGGATGGATGGATGGATGGATGGATGGATGGATAGTTAGATTCTATTTAGGTACACTGTCACAGTGCATTTGCCTTTGCATTTATGCATTTCTAAATTGACTATTCCTCCTTTAATTTATACTATATACTTTAATTTATTTCTGAAATTCTACCTGAAGTAGTAGGCCATTCAGGTAATTTTGGAATACCCATTTTCAGATAATAAACCCTAATTCTGATCTATGATACTATTTAGTAGTATTTTGTTAATGAAATGCACTGAGCCTGGGCTGACCTGTTATGTTAAATAAAGCAAGGCTCTTCTAAATAAGCCTAACTTTCTTTAGTTAGGTTTGTGGAATACAGTAATCTTCAGGTGTTTCCTGATTTAATGAAACAGGTGTAGTTGGTTCTCTTTTTGATGTCACATTCAAATCATACAGTCTGCACTACTGACCAAAAATATATGAGAAATTTATAAATTTCTGACTGTGGCATTTGGTAGACACCCTTATCCAGAACAACTAATTACTGTATACACAGCTGAGCAGTTGAGGCTTGCTCAGGGGCCCAACAGTAGTGGCTTAGTGAACATGGGATTCAAACTCACAAACTTACCATTGGTAGTCCCAAACTTTTCAGCGTACAAAACTAACATTAGTACAAGAGGCATGATCCCATCAGCTTAGCATTAATCCTCCAAATAGCCACAACACACTCTTCTCTCTAACACAAAGATATTATTTTTTTAGAAGCATCTTTTAGATACTACACTATATAGCCAAAAGTATGTAAAAGCATGACCACCACAACCAGATGTGCTTGTTGAACATCCCTGTCCAAAAACAGGAGCATTAATAAAAGATTATTCAAGAAGTCCAAGATTAAATTCATTCATTTTCTACCATTTATCCGAACTTCTTGGGTCATGGGGAGCCTGTGCCTATCTCAGTCATAATCGGGCATCAAGGCGGGATACACCCTGGATGGAGTGCCAACCCATCGCAGGGCACACACACGCTCTCATTCACTCACGCAATCACACACTATGGACAATTTTCCAGAGATGCCAATCATCCTACCATGCATCCTCGTACCCGGAGGAAACCCCCGAGGCACGGGGAGAACATGCAAACTCCACACACACAAGGCGGAGGTGGGAATTGAACCCCCAACCCTGGAGGTGTGAGGCAAACATGCTAACCACTAAGCCACAGTGCCCCCCAGATTAAATTCAATTAAATTTAATTAATCCTTAGTAATCAGTCTCTGACATGTAATCTGAGCTTTGAAGTAAGATCAAGATCATTTGTTGTAAGTGTACAATGGTTAGATCCTCACTAAGAGACCTCATCCAAAAACACATACACTCATATTACAAATATATATCAGTGAGTAAAATATGTAAACAGGTTCAATGAAATATAAAAAAAAAATGTGGGTAATAGAAAATCTTTTTAAAGCAAGCAATAATGGTCTGTAGTTAGAATTCTGATTTTTATTTTTGTGTTTTATTTTTATAGGGCATTTTATTAATTTATTTACATCTGCATTTTTGTTAGCTTGAATGTTGATGTTAATAATGTAACAACTTAGAGTATGAAATACTCATGAAATAAATATAAGGTGCCCATTTTATGAGATGTTAAAATCAGACTTTTGCATTTTATGAGAAAATACAGTAAGCACACAATGGTGCTTGTTAGGTTTTAGTTGCTGTTCTGACAGTTAGATACTTTACCACTCTGAGGCATTTTCACTCATTAAACAACTGAAAAAAAAAGAACAAAAAAGCTACATACTGCACACGTTAACATTTTTGCTTTGTTTTAGTGTAAAGATGCAAATGTGACACAATATAATGATAACGAGACACTGATCAGCACAGAGAAATACCATGGTGTATTCTGTTCTCCTCCCATTCAGTTTGAGATTCTCCAACCTTATATCCAGTGTACCAGGGATCCACCACAACCCTGATAAAGATAAAGCAATTAATGATGTTGAATGAAACGGTGAGCTTTAAACAAAATACACTTATCAAAACAGAGCTAAGAGTATTAACTGAAGATGAACACTGATTTGATTTGCCAAATGAAGCCTGAAAGGAAGAAAGTAAGTTTAGAAAGTTTAATTGGATGTTCAGTGTACGAAGTACACTCACCCACCCATGGCTTGAGTAAGTCCTGGAAAACAACATGTACTGATTTTTCTACCGGGTCTTGGTTATTCCGGACTTGTGCCTGTTTCCTGTGCAGATGTTTTGTGTTTGCACTTTTATGTCTTGTTTTGTCTTCTCTGAGGGTGTTTTGATGTGTCTCAGGGTTCACAGAGAAGCCAGTGCAATTGTGGCATTCATATAAATCTGAAAGTATCAAAATGTCTTCTACGGACACCTCTGTCCGAGGTTTAAATGGAGGTAGATCGAAGGTGGTTATTGAGTACTGTCAGAAAAACAGCTTGAACTCTGTGTGACCAATACTTTTTTTCTTGATGCTATCTACTTTTGCCGCTAGAGCTGATGTGTGCCATCTCATAAAAGAAAGCATGTTGGAGTTATAGATAAGCAGATGGTTGTTAGGTCATGAGTGTTGAAATAGCTCTTTATGCGTTTCTCTAAGTGCTCTCCAACATCAACAAATTCCATCCCATCACTGATGAACTCACAGCATGTTGCCAAGTTTCCTGTGTTATTTTCATGATGTTCTTGAAATGTATGAAAAAAAAAAAAAAAACTGATATACAGTATGGCTGTTTTGAGCTAAAACCAAAGGTCAGTCCAGACAGCTCTAACCTAGCCACAGATTCCAGCTCCTGAGATCCTCAGATGTTCCTAAGAAGTTAACTGTTAGATATAATTTCAGAGGGATAATGTCACAATTTTAATGTGTCATGTCTGATGAAGCTCTAGTGTAAGTCAACCAAGAGGCATTTCTGTAAGTTATGCAAACCTCCACAACTAGCTAGTCTCAATTTGGAGGAGCATTGGTTCAGTCACAGTTGTAGACCTACGAGACTCCAGATGCAGGCCAGGTCTATCTAAGACCTACATCCTGACTCAGCTTTTCTTTTTTTTAAGGGTAACTGATCACCAAGACACAAACACTCGCATTTCCGTGGTCTGTAAACTGAAACAGAACCTCTTATTATCACTATTTGAAAGAATTGTAGGAGATCTGTTGGTCTCATCTCTTTATCAAACACAGGATGGGAAAATTACATTTAATCAACTTGTTTGTGTACATTAAAGACTATTTAAAGAGAATTTATTTAAATGTGCACACATTGCATTATCAGATGTTCTGGTTGGGATTGCATTTCATTGTGTAATCGTAAAGCAAATGTGGTGGTGACTCCAGTGAGTGTATTTTTCCATTTCCTATGTGTAAAAAGTTCATCAACATCCGTAATTATATGGTCAACATTGAGAACAAACAGAGGTAGCCTGGGATTTAGAGACCCAAGTTGGTGATGACAAATTCAGAGATAATGTGTACTGACGTTGGTAGTGGTGGTGGTGGTGGTGGTGGTGGTGGCAGTGTTGGTGGAGGGAGTCAAGGGTGTTTTATTCATTATTTGTATAGTGCTTTTAACAATTGACAAATCAACTTTACAGAAGCATAGAAACAGAATAAAAAATGTAAAGTTTAAAATTAAGTTACTATTTATCTCTAATGAGCAAGCCTGAGGCAATGGTGGTAAGGAAAGACTCTTTGCGATGTTACGAGGACAAAACATTGAGAGGAACCAGACTCAGTAGGGAAGCCATCCTCATTTGGTTGACACTGGACAGTAAATAATATTAATGTAAATAATGTCCTTTCTCTGTGCTGTTTGGGCCATAGCAAGCAGAAATACAGCTCCAACAACCAAAAACATCAGTAATAATTATCACAGATTTGCCAACTTAATCTATCTACAAAATCATCAGGGAAATACATCATTGGTTGGGATGTAACATTTGTTCAAAAGAAATGATGTTTAATATTGTTTTTGACTGTTACAATTCATAAGCTCCACTGTAATGTGGTAACATTTTAATGTAGGTTAATAAAGATTTCCTTGGATTCCAAATGACTGAAATCAAAAGAAATATAAACACTGCCTTCACTTCTACCAGTAACATTTGTGAGTGACCAGTGCAGCAGGAACAAATTCAGTTGAATACAATTAAAGCATTTATTTTACAAAATTGTAAAATGAGCTTAACTCAGTTCAGAACACCAAGTGCTACCCTTAAAACAGCAGCTAATGCTATTGTGAGAATAATCCTGTGTAAGTCACAAAGATTAATAATCAATTATAGATGTCCTGTAGTGGAAACACCTGCAAAGAGAGCACTGCTAACATGTAGCTGAATGGAAGAATGATAGTGCTGGTGCGTAAAAGCCTTTAAAAAATCACAACATTCCATAACTGGTTTTAGGTGCTGTATAATCTCTACTGAAAGCCACAGCCCCTGAAGAGTGTGGAAATAAAAGTCAAATATGTTGTTTCAGTTCTCACTGTTATAAATGCTTTTAAATGCTGAGCTGTGGTTTTTAGTTGGAAAATATTTAGACTTGATTATGGGGACTGAAAAATCAGAGGTCTAGTCCTGTCTGTAATGGATATATTTTGACTAATCTGGCGGTTTAAAAAACATCAGAGACATTTTTGTCAAAGGTTTGGATAAATGTAATGGCAATAACTGCCACCGGATGCATAAAGTAAATGGGGAGGTGGCTCAATTTGTGAATGTTCATAGAGTCAAAGTGCAGTAGTGAAGGCGAGATTTTCCCTAAGACTACTCAGCAAGGTCAAATCATTCTTGTCCCAAGCTGACCTTGAAAAAGCTATATATGCCTTCATCAGCTCAAGGATTGACTACTGTAATGCTCTCTACACTGGACTTAATCAATTACTTCTCAATTGGCTCCAAATGGTACAAAACGCGGCAGCATGTCTTCTCTCTAACACCACCAAACGCTCACACATCACCCCTGTGCACCACTCGCTTCACTGGCTTCCGGTGCGGTTTAGGGTGGAGTATAAGGTCCTTCTTTTTGTGTTCAAGGCCATCAATGGTCTGGCCCCAACCTACCTCCGCTCATCTGGACATACCTCTCTGGTCACTCCCAAATACAAATATAAGACGTTTGGAGGCCGGTCATTTGCCATCCAGGGACCAAAGCTGTGGAACACACAAACACACACACCACACAAACACACCACACACAAACACACACCACACACAAACACACACACAAAAAAAAACCACACACACAAAAAAACAAAAAACAAACAAACCAAACAAAAAAAACCCAACAAAAAAAACAACACCAAAAACAAATAATAAACAAACAAAAAAAAAAAAACACAAACACAAAAAAAAACAAACACAAAAAACACACACACAAAAACACCAAACACAAACAAAAACAAGACACACAAACAAACACAACACAAAACAAACAAAAAACAACAAACAAACACAAACAACCAACACACAAAAACAACACACACACACACACACACACACACACACACACACACACACACACACACACACACCACACACACACCAAACACACACCACACACAAACACACCACGCACACACCACACACAAACACACACACCACACACAAACACACACAGTTCCACACACTTACGATCCTTACGTCCTGAGTGTTTTTAAATCGCAGTTGAAAACTCATTTATTCACACAAGCTTTTAACACATAGCCCCTGTTTCAACTGCTATTTTATGCTATTTTATGTTCATTGTGTTCTTATATTTTTATTGTCTAAAAAAAAATAAAGTTTATGCTAAATACATAAGATCTGTAGTTACAGAGTTTTTAGTAATTTTCTGATTCATATTACTATATTTGGATTTTGAAATCCAAAAACCATTTTTGGCTTTACAGCAACTGGTATAAGTTTAGTTGACCTTTATTATACACAGTTATGAGCTACATATTGATTACAAAATGCTATCTCTCAGTAAATTTGATTTTGTCCTACATCAAATTAATTGTACGTGATCCTGCTACACTCTGTAACTAACAAAAATCCAATCATTCGCTACAAAAACTTTTTTTTTTTCCGCATTTAATTGGTTGAAAAATTCTCTCTGAAATATGAGCATCAGTGTTTTTAATTAATTTTAAATAAGTAAGTAATAAAACTATGACATTGGACTAATGTGAAAGATACAGTCTATCAGTGTGGATTATTTCTTTATAGGTCAAACTTTCAAATCTTTAGGAAAGGTATAATATAGAGAATAATGCTGCATTATTTACATGTGGTATTGTCTGCAGATTCATTTTTGAACATATTTCCTATTTTTTAAACCATTTTATTTTACTGTGTGAAAATTGCATGTGTATTTAATCAGGATAGATAGTGACATCAGAGTGTGTCTTTAAACCAGCTTTTGTAATTCATTCATCATTAATAGCTTTATCCTGATCAGGGCAGATGGTAATTCCAGTCTTCTTGAATATTGAGCACAGTTCAAAAATATCCCTTGTCATTCACACAATTAGGGAAAGGTCCAGTTGTGGACCATTACAGGGCATCAAAATTAAATTACCCTACATTGCAATGAAGTTTTAACTGTCTGGAAAAAGTGCTACAGAATGTATAACAAAGTATACAAAGCATAAAATGTTTTGCCTGCCTTACACATATACAGTATAATGAATTACCTAAGTATTTTATCAGTAGAACCAGTTTATTTATTTAAACAATTCTTAGATTAAAGCAAAGTAAAGGTATTTTAATTAAGAGGTTCTTCTTAACACTGTCACTAAAATATTCATTTTAGAAAACCACTAAGCCTCTTCTTTATGGTTCTGTCTTGATACGGGACCACTATTGTTTCTGCTCTACATCCAGTAATCGGATTGATCCGAGCTTCTCTGGATTCTTGTAGACTGAGTCAAAAACCTGACTGGCTGAAAAGGGATCAAGCAGTTCGGCTGAGCCTTTTCTTTTTGAACCTTTTTCAAGTTAGAATTAAAATTAGAAGCACTTTAAATTCTACAAAATCAGATAGACTTTGTAAAGTTGATACAGTTTCAGATGTGATTCAGTTTCAACTGTGTTTGAATTCCGATAATAGAAAAATAACTAAATCTTGTTAAATTGCTTCAACAATGGCCTTGTAGCTTAGTACACACACTAACTCCTTACAAACACTTTGCACACAATGACTGACTTCAGCTTTGGAAGTCACTCCTCAATAATATGTATAGGACAGAGGAAGTTCATCAAACGTTGTTGATCTTGGTATTTTATACTTTGTGATGATCAGACTATAACTTTATTGTGGTTGAGATAAATGCAAGGGAATCAATCTTCAGTTCTGTTTTGTGAATTATATATTAATAGAAAATGTTGAATGTTTTCCCAGGAATGATCAGGATGTTCAGGCAATATGGCCATGTTGATAGATGCAAACAGATTGTTTGTTATCTGGTAATCTGATAATTACGGCGATGTGATGCATAGATGTTGCTCATAATCCTTACAGTCTACCACTGGTGAAGAAAACACATTTTTGGCCAAACTTTGACTTGCCGTTCCTCAAGAAACAAGAAATGCCTGCATCAAGCATTTTCTCTTCACTAATACCTAGAGGAATGTCCATTGGACCTTTCCCTAATAGTGTGAATGACAGAATTTTTCTAATAAAGACTGAAAACTTCACTAAGCTTCCCTGAGATATTTGTACTAGCATGAGGAATTTTAACATAGCCTGCAGAACACTTCTACAGTAGAGTCACTATGGATACACTATGAAAATGGATTAAAATATGTAAATACAAGTTACACTTGTACACAAGTTATACAAAATACATCCCATAAAACCTGGCTTGATTTTCATTGTAATTCTGTTAGGCTACAAACACTAAGACCTAGGCAGATACTGCCTCCTTGTGGTATTTTGAAGAACATTCGTTTATAACATTATTATTATTATTATTATTATTATTATTATTATTATTATTATTATTATTATTATTATTATTATTATTATTATTATGTATGATTTTGAAATATGATATGGCTCCAAAGTTTAGCACAAATATTATTGTGCATTTAAAATGACAATAATATTATAATACCTGAAATATTTTGAGTACCCTTGCTATATCATGTACTACCAATAAAGCAAGACAGAGGAATCCATGCTGTTCAGTATAATGTTTTGAACCATTTTTTAGTGAAATGTCATTCAAAGACAATGATATCATATCACTATAAAAAATTTTACGTAGTTATTTTATGACTCTATATTATATTTGGGTGTCATATTAAAGTATATTAAATATGAATTAAGTCTATTAAGAGTGTATTAGGAAAGTTAGTAACTACTTTTAGTAACATTCACAGTGTACCCACATTTAATAATGCATTTGATGTGAGACATTTGGAAATATAATAAAGTGTCATTTCGCTTCCGTATAAACCTGCAGTACTCATCCTTGGAATTCTGCACATTTCACGCATTTATATAATTCAGCAGAAGTTGGAGTGGGGGCATGTTTGCCTCACACCTTCAAGATTGTGGGCTTGATTTCCTCCTCTGCCCTTTTTTGAGTGGGGGTTTCCTTCAGGCTCTCTTGTTTCTTACTCCAGTACAAATATATGTGTTGTAGGCTGACTGACATCTCTAAATCATCTATACTGTGTGAATGTGTGTGTGCAGTTGTGACCTGCAATGGGTTGATACCCTGTACAGAGTGTCCACCACCTTGTACCTTGTCTGCTTAATGCCATAAACGTTGTACCCCAAGCCCCCCGGGACTGACTAAAGCTTTTCATTGACCCTGTGTAGGATAAGCAATAAAGAAAGTGGATGGATGGATTGATGGATAAATGGATGGATGGATGGATGGAAGTTTACAGTTTAAAAAAATAATTCAATAAAAGTAAATAAACAATGACTCGAGTTCATATTGTAGGCTTCACTCAGTTGTCCTCCACCCTGAGAGTCAATGTCACACGGCAGCTCTAAATATTCATGACCTACAAATCCATGGAGAAGAAAAAGACTCACCACTTCACCACTTCCTGTGATACAGCAAAAGAGCTGACCTCAAAGACCCATTCATCTGTTCATGAAACATGCTCTATATAAACATGCTCTCTCCCTCTCTCTTTCTCTCTCTCTCTCTCTCTCTCTCTCTCTCTCTCTCTCTCTCTCTCTCTCTCTCTCTCTCTCTGTCTCTCTCTCTCTCTCTTTCTCTCTCACACACACACACAAACCCTATCCCACAATCAATTTGCAAAACGCAGTCATGAACACTGTCAGACAGTGAAAACTTATGTGCTAATATTTGAGACTCCTTATATACTGAGAATACTGAGACTAACCCTAACCCAGTATGTTAAATAAATATTAATTGCAGAACGTCTCTGTTTTTACAACTCTGTTGTACACACACACACACACACACACACACACACACACACACACACACACACACACACACACACACACACACACACACACACACTCACAGCAGTGGCTTTGAAATGATTCAAGAGTAAACTCTTTGCTTTGCCTCACAAATCTGATTTTAGTTTAGTTTTGTCTTTTCTTTGTTTGACTTACTTTGTTTGCTTAATTTGGTTTTAACCAAAGCTTTCAAATGCAAAATGCTACTTTTATACAAAATACAAGAGACTATTTTTTTTTTAATATTAACATTTAACACTAAAAGATCGTCTTCTCAGATTTGATCTGTTAGTTTTTAGAAATTCTGGAAATATACCCATTGTATGCACACAAACACCTTGTTTACTCTATGGTAATCTGATAATTACTGTGGCATTGCACTTAGACATTGCTCATAATCCTTACAGTCTGTCCCTTTGCCAGAAACCAATTTTTATCTGACAGTAGCAGTCAAAGCCAGAGCAAGCAGACTTAATAATAGGCAATAACAACTACACAGGAATGACTCCTGGATCCAGTTTAGTTGTATGACTTCTACAAAAACAGTAAAGAGTGGTGTTTAGAATGATGATTAGAAGATGAGATGATGCTTCAGTATGTTCTTCTTGTCCAGTGGAAAAGTTACAAAGCTGTTTAGGTAGGAAGAAAAAATACTTTCTGCAAGAACTGGGTAAAGTGTGTTAAAATAGAACAGACTGCAGTAATTACAGACTGCATCTAACATCTACAGTTACTGCAAATGACCTGTTTTTACCAGGCCCTGTAATGACAATTTCTACTTTTGTCTCATTTTTTAAATTAATTTACTACCTCTGTACATTTTGAGAGCATATGTTAATGACAAGACCAAGTTTGTTGTCTACTTTTTTGTTTGTTTTGTTTTTAAATGTACCTAGTTAATATAAAACACGTTTCTTCTTGTGGATTTAATGTAAACGATTAACTTTTTTTGGAATACATCCTTAACCCAAGAGGAGAAAGTTCAAATAGTATGAATAAACTTTCCCATTCAATATAAAACTCTGCAGCTCCCCTTTCACTACTATTATTAATACTACTACTATTACTATCACTATTACTAATTACTGTAAGCTTACATTTCATGGTACAAATAGATAGATAGATAGATAGATAGATAGATAGATAGATAGATAGATAGATAGATAGATAGATAGATAGATAGATAGATAGATAGATAGATAGATAGATAGATAGATAGATAGCACTTATTGTTTGTTTCTGCAATGCATGTCCTGCAAATTACAGGTTTGTAATTTCAAAAGGACTCCACCTGATCCACAGCATTTAAAATATCCCATCATATACCAAACAAAGAAAATCTGCCCCAGAAAAGACAAGTGGTGAAAAAAATTGAAGCTCCTGGATTAGGCACTTAAGTATGATTACAATTTCAGACAAGCAACCAAACAAAACCCACAACAGTAACACTTCAGCTTCATGAGATAATGCATTTGTTAAAAAGTCAGAAGATAATAATATATTAAGGGCATTACATCAGGTGATGATGTATTCATGTATAACAATCTTTAATATCATGAATAAATTGTCTTATTCAGTAAATGACTGTTCAGTGTATAGAGATAGTGTTTGCTATGTGATAATGTGTGAGTTAAATTAATTGAGGTTATGTTAATGTTATACATTCACATTACAACATTATTCAGGAAACCTGACATAAGTGAAAACTATTAAGAGAAACATCCCTTTATAATGTATTAAAATATGACCTATACTAGTAACACGATATGAGAACATTCTTAAAATAAATGATGCCTGGTATTTTTTTTTTTTCAGAAAGGTTTTCAAATTGTATTATTTCAGCAACCTTCATTAGATAAATAGAATTCTCCAATTTCCAAGTTCATAAATTAGCTGGTACTCCATAACAGTGTGTGTTAAATGCCAAGGCATGCTTCTCTAAAATTATTCTTTTTGCTCTCATTTTGCATCATTAAACCTTTTATGTAAAAAAAAGTCAAAACCTTTCCATCACCATTTTCAACTAAGTGTAAATTTTAGCAGTTTCACAGCAGGCTTCATTTGCATTTGAACAATGATATGAATGGCTGGTGCCTCTTTTTATAGTATTTAAACCCTGAGGTTGCTTAAACAATTTGTTTAACATTACTGGATGTAACTTTCAAGTGACAAAGTAATGGCAAGTAAAGGTTAGAGATGACGCTGTCTGCCCTCTTGTCTTTTACATAGCATCTGTGCAGGGGTGAGTTTGGCAATTATGCCACCCTGGCCACGTCATTTGTTCCCAAGAGGTTGCCGGCCCTGAATCATGTTTTGGGAGGCCCCTTTAGAAAGGGGCGAAAAACAGCTATAGCTGAATGGAGACTCTGCAGTATGACGGGGGTAGAGTCGGCTCTATTGAATGTCCTTACAGACAGGGGCAGGGCCTGGGGAGACGAGGGAGGGGATTATGGTAATGGAGTGCACTGGGAGGAAGTGAGCAAAGAGCAGAGGAATGCACTTGGAAGTTTTGAGCTTCAGCTGTGAGCTGAGAGCCCGGCGTTATCTTACTCTTAAGACAAGACAGGCCTAGATAAAGCTACTGGGCAAACGAAAACATGCCCCATTTTACTGTGGTACCAGTGGACAATAACTCACTCTCCAACTATGACAGTCTGGAGGGAATTAACTGTGTGGATTACAGAGACACGGGGCAAGATGGGTATTCTGGTCATGGAGACACAGTCAGCTCAGATGGTGAGTTTCAAACACAACTACTTCTGCAATTCATTTTTATATGACTCTTATGTTGTGTCTATTCTCCAAACTGCTATTAAGTACTTTTTTCTGACAACTGGGAGTATCCGTGTAGGTTTACCGCAATTTTCCAGTCATGGAAAAGAAGGGATTTTTTTTGACAGCTAACTTTTCCAACTCTTATAAACTTGCCTGTTGAAAGAAAGAGTGATATTTTACAACAGGAGATATTCACATCAATGAATTTCCATACCACACATGACTGTGGTGACAAAGAGAAAACAATTGGCGTGGGGGAGAAGATGAGAGGTGGAAGACAGGGTGAGCAGTGTAGTAGTAATCAGACAGGCCTCAAGTGCTCCCACGCAAAAGATGGAGGTTCCAAAGATTTTCATTTTCCTAATGCTGCCAAACTTGTCTTTCTTTTCTCATGACAGATGTTCAAGTTAGTGTAACACCATCAATCTGCAGCATTCTCTGCCGCTTTCTGCCTGTCTTCTGTTTTTTTTCTGTTTGTTTTTTTTCTTTTGCATGCATAAAGTCAGGGAGGAGTCAGGGAGGAGTCAGTGAAAAAGTGAGAACGAAATAGGGAAAAACATTGCTCTAGAGCATTATTTTTAGTTCCAGGTCAAAAAGGCTGGGATTGAGTTCAGCATGTTTGTATGCATTCAGCATGTTTGAAATGAACCTGCAGGAAAGGGAAAGCTATTTAAATCTGAGCAGAACATTGTAGTCTGGTTAAAGGATTCTGGTTAAAAGAAATTCCATTGGTGTTAGATTTAATTTTAAAATCATCCTGATTTCATAAGGGATTTATGCAAATCCAAATAAAGGATGATGTAATTGTATTTATGTGATTTAAGACTAATGTGGCTCTAGATTACTGAGCAGAAATTTGATGTTCAAGCCCCACTACTGCAAAACTGCCAATGTTTGGCTCTTAAAGGTAAGGTCTCCGATTCTTTAGAAATGCTTCAGAAAATTGACTCGGCCCAAAAACTAAGCAAAAAATCAAAACAAACGTGTAGCCAATGAGCAGAAAGGGGCAGGTCTTGTCAATATGGGTGGAGAGAGTGCTTGTTTTGATTTTTGTTTTGTTTGGCGGCGTAACGCAGTTTTCAGAAGCATTTCTCAAATATCGGAGACCCTACCTTTAAGCAAGGCCCTGTATCATGGCTGACCCTGTGCTCTGACCCCAAGCTGGGATATGCAAAAAAAATTATTTTACTGTGTTGCAAGGTATGTTAGACAAATGAAGGATTTATCTTTTACTACAGGGCGGCGCTTACATTTTCCAGAAAATATTGCAAAATCTTTGCAACACAACTGTTTTGAAACAGAGAACTAATTTTCAGTGCTGTTTTTTTTTTTTATTTAAATCAAAGATGTGATAGTCTATACAAAATCTATACATTATACACACACCCGGTATCATTTGGACTGACGAACATTTAATCTACAATCAGTCCATCATTCAGTTTAATAGTTAGTATGTGTTTTTTTTTTTTTTTTTTTTTTTTTTTGTGGGATGCAATGAAGCTGCAGGAATGGGTGGAAATTACGGTGGGCACAGTGATGACTTTGTTCCTGTGTGAGCTGAGTGGCCGGCAGTAAACAGTGCACACATTGTGTACTATTAAAACTGGAACACCAACAGCAGCAGCACAGGAGCATTTATACTTTGCATAGTAACAACTACATACTTGTATCCAATCACAGAAAGTTTATGTCTATATGTTTATGTACTGATAGGATGTCAATATATTTTTTCTCAGAGCAAGACCTGTCATGGTTACAAAATGATCAGATTGGTTCCATTACAAAATTTGCATGGTAATTTCAAAAGAAACGTCCTTGCCATTAATGCAACAAACTTTATATTTTTCTATCTAGCTTCTTTAATCTATTGCATATGTCAGAAGAAATAAACACATACCAGGAGAGAAAGAAGTGAAATAAATGAAAGACAAGTATTTTTTTGTCAGACAGCTGATTCCCTAAAGTAACAAGCTTCTCATAGAAATTAAATTAAAAATGAAAATTGCTTCAGGTTATAATTAATGTTGAAGAATTTCTCTAAGGAGTGTGTTTATATTCGATTGATTGAGATTTGGGAAATTTGGAGGCTAAGTCAACACCTTAAACTCTTGTTAATGGTTTCAGGAACACAGCAATTTTTGCAGTGTAGAAGTGAGCATTACTGTGCTGAAAGGGGCCACTGCCATTAGGGAATATTGTTGCCATAAAGGTATGTCTCAGTCTGCAACAGAGTTTAGGTAGGTAGTACATATCAAAGCAACATGCACATAAATGCTAAGGCCCAAAGTTTCTCAGCAAAACATATACCAGGTCACACTGCCTTTGATGGCTTGCCTTTTTCCCATAGTGCATCCTTGTGCCATCTCTTCTCATCAAAGTGATGCATTTTTCTTGTTTCCAAAACATCAACTTCAAGAATTAACCACTCATTTGCTGCCTAATATATCCCACCCTTTTACAGGTGCAATTCAATTCAATTCAAGTTTATTTGTTTAGCGCCTTTTACAATTGACATTGTCTCAAAGCAGGTTTACAGAACATAAACATAGAACAAAAGGTTAATATTCTAATGTGAAAATCAATGTTATACACTACAACCTCTCACTGGTTTTAATGCTATGGATGATTGCTGATACTAGGCTAACTTATTTCATACTATAAGTGGATAAAAAGTTTAAAACTTTCATTCTTGAAAAATCTAATGTTTGGCAAATTGCTTTGGTGTCAAAGGAATAAATGTGTCATTGTAAAATAACTACATGGTAACTGAAAGAGTTGTTGTTGTTTTTTTGTTTGTTTGTTTTTGTTTTTTTTAATAATAGCATGTTTCCAAGTGTCATATTCATGTAACAACTCTCAA
The DNA here is from genome assembly GCF_022655615.1 of Tachysurus fulvidraco. Taxonomy (NCBI): domain Eukaryota; kingdom Metazoa; phylum Chordata; class Actinopteri; order Siluriformes; family Bagridae; genus Tachysurus; species Tachysurus fulvidraco. The sequence goes on from NC_062518.1 coordinate 5,175,729, forward strand.
TATAAAATACAAATTATAATAGAAAAAGGAAACCACTCATATGGAAACAACTAACAGGACCATTTTAGTATGTGCATGTCACTGTTTTTTTTTTTTTTTTTTTTTTTTTTAAGATAACCATTCTGCTGAGTAAAATAACCAGGCCATAGTTTCTGCCAGCAGCCAGCCACAGTCTCAACACTAACAGTTCCAGTAGGCCTAACTAGAGAAGCAGGATGTTGCTTTAGACCAAGTGGGATGTGACTTCTCTCTCTCTCTCTCTCTCTCTCTCTCTCTCTCTCTCTCTCTCTCTCTCTCTCTCTCTCTCTCTCTCTCTCTCTCTCTCTCATTTTCTACCGCTTTTTATCCGAACTACCTCGGGTCATGGGGAGCCTGTGCCTATCTCAGGCGTCATCGGGCATCAAGGCAGGATACACCCTGGACGGAGTGCCAACCCATCACAGGGCACATACACACTCTCATTCACTCACAGACTATGTGACTTTTCTAGTAGACAAAAAAACAACTTTTTTTAACTGAGGACTATCTGGCTGTGGTAAAAAGAGAAAAAAAAAAAGATATAATATAATTATTAGCTTTTGCTGAAAGATAGCAGTCTCGCCGCATGGCAGATTAACTTGCTTATATCGTTGTGCACTAAGCCGGACCACTGACTTCAGTTAAGAAGTTGAATAGGGCCAAAATAACATGTTTTAAATCCCTAAAACAACACTGATACAATCTAACAACTCTGTAATCTTTTATTTATTACTGTTGAGTCAAATGAATAAACAACTTGAAATATTAAGTTCATAATTTGGTGTAATAAAAATTACAGGTTTGCTGGCACGTTGGGAATATAAATAATAAAAACAATACAGAGCTGTTTTAAAATTGTAAATTGTTGATTGACCTAAAATATTTTTCTGTAGGCAGTTTCAGATCACTGTAAAATCTTACAACAATTCTGTTAAACATGTAGAAAGAAAGATATGATTCTTCTTGTAATACTATTATCTGCAATGTATAAATTAAGTACAAATAACAGGAATTAAAAAATTGTTTAGAAATAAATCAATAACACATCAATAAAGTAATAGAATTATAATTGTATATGTTATACTATTACATTTAGCTGTAATTGTAATTTTTTAAATATATGTTGTACATATATCTTCCATGTACAGATGGTAATATTATTATAAATGTAATTATAAAGTATAAATATAAATTCTGTGTATTTATTTAACCAGCTAAACTATTAACTATGTTTTAGTAAGTAATGTATATCGACACAGAAGCCCCAAACAAAAAAGACAAAATAATGTTATTCAGTCACAACAATGAGATATTAAGTCAAAATAACATTATATTATTTTTCACAGTTCAGGGATTCCATATTAATAACATGTCCACAATTCTTTAAAAAATTACAAGAGCATGAAATGCATTTTAAAGTAAAACAATAATCACATTTTTCTAAGAAAATCTTTGTAAACATTTTAGACCAGAATTTTGTTTTGTAATAATATAAGGCTTTGGTTAGCCAGTTTTCCCTGTTGGCACTACTCTACATGTTTATCTTATTTTACTCACCATTGTGGCAAGAGGACGTCTGCTCTCAGATTCTGAATGATGAATCACTGTTCCACCTGTCACAGGAGCAGACAGGATTAAAAATGCATTAGTCAGGTGACAGTTTAGAGGTATAGTTAGAAAATGCAGACAGCTGGTTTTGCCAGGTGTGTTCGACATTATAAACAGGAAAAAAGTAATGGGTAGCTTATACATAAAAACCTCCACACCACTACAGAAAAATACTTTAGACATAAACACACATATATACACAAGAACACAGTATTCATTATCATGATTACTACGTCAAGCAATGCAGCATGCAGCCAAAGCACAGAGCTTTGGTGACAAACCTCACTGGATAATCAGCCTAAGCAGCACGACTTCCAGTCATAATATAATCTTTAAAAATCCATTAAATGAGAACGTTTTGAAAAATAGGATTTCACACAAAATCCCATAATGCGATTGAACAGTGTTTTTTTTTTTTTTCGTTAATCGGATTTATTGTTCTCTAAAACATACATGCAAAAGATTTAACACCTGGGTAGTAAGATATATGGACATAAGAGAACACATGCATTGGTGATGTGAGTATGCTAGCTGAAATCAATGCACAGCAGCTATCTGTGAAGCATTTAAGGAATCTATTCAAGAAATCTCTTGAAAAATCTTGAATGAGTTAGCCAGATCCTAGACCTGAATCCAACTAAAACATTTTTGGGTGATCTTCAAACAGGCTGTGCACAGGAGATGCCCGAATTATTTGGTAGACCTAAGTTGTTTTTTTTAACAAGAAAAAGTCAAAATGTCAAGATGTGCCATGCTGATAGACTTACACCCCAAAATCTCTGAGATTATCTTTATAAATAAAATAAAAAAGGTGAAACAAAGATTAGGGATGTGCACTTATACAATATGGTTAGTATGTTTTTTTCTAATGAGATTTCACATTAAGGGTAGAAAACTTCTGACATGATTTATCTTGTTCGCAGGGGCGTGTAGACTTTTTATAACACTTTCCCGCAAGTACAAATACTGCATGTCACAAGTATTATAAGATCTAGACCACTGTTAACCTACACACACAACTAGTGCAATAGATCAGTTTATGGCCTGTTCACCATGTGGTGAGAGCAAAATCTCAACTTTGTTCCTGTTCTTTGATCTCCAAAGCTTTGTGGAATTTTTCATGTAGTGTTGTTAATGTGTTCAAACTTGTCAGTGCAGTGTGTTCCTTTCTCTCCTGCAGCTGCACAACAGGGGATCTGGTGTGTGCTTTTAAAACATTTCTGAGGTTTTAATCTTTATAATGAGAATTCCAGTACAATACAACAGCACTGTTTAACTTGTTCAGTTTGTGGCAAGGTCAGGCAAGTCAGATTAGAATGACCAGTGATGCTAGTGCCATGTTGAAAAAGAAATTATATTAAACTGTATTGCTTTTTTTTTCTAGATTTCTGGAATGTTCTGTAATTTTCTTTAAAATACACTTTGTTTACTGTTTATAGTTTTAACCCAGTTAACTATAGAAGTAATTTATGAATTCTTAAATATCTAAACAGGTCAGAGAGTGTTGATGAATTTTCTATAGCAGCAGTACAGAGAGTAATTCTGTGCCTAACTCAAATCACAGGTTTATATTGAAGCTATCATCCCAAGCTAATATTATTTCAATGGTAACAGCCAACTTGTATGTGCCAGTGAATGCCCATCTCTGAAATAAGATAAATGATGATATGTATGATGACTATATCTATATAATTAATATATTTATCATATTAAGAAAAGGTTTACTTACCATTTTTGGAAAAGGTTTCTAGTTTTAGCCAGCGATTTATAAAAGTAAGAACTGAAGCTTTAAATTTTATTCTGTTTAAGGACATTAGAGCTTCTCAACTCATCGCTACATTTCTGTCATATTAACTTTAAAACAAAGTGAGAGATTTGCTGTTTATCATTTACATTATAGCAGCTATAAAAGTTGTTAAAATTTGTTTTGGGGAACCTTCTTATTAATGAATATCTAAGAAAAAAGTGTGAAAAAAGAGTGTCTTTATTTAATAAGAAGAATTTAAATAAGTCTAGTAAAATGATAATGCCAATTTTGAGACATCAGGTTTTATTCTTTACTAATAAACATTTCAATGGAAATACTAAAACAACTATATGATCAGAAATGTGAATAGTGAATAATATTCTGTTTATTCCCTTTTGTTATAATTGTGGATTTTAAACTTTTCAGTAAACATATACCATATGGTCAAAAGTTTGTGGACACCTAACCATAACACTCACTTGCCCACTCACATTATTGGTATTATAATAACCTTCACTATTCTTGGAAGGCTTCCAGATTTTTGAGAATGATTGTGGGGATTTATGTTCATTCAGGCACAAGAGCATTAGTGAGGCACTGAGTCAGGCACCGATGCTGGGCGAGGAGGCCTGGGGTGCAGCTGACATTCCAAATCATGCCAAAGGTGCTCAAATAGAGGGGCTGAGGTCAGGGTTCTGTGCAGGACAATCAAATTCTTCCACTACAGTTTTGACAAACAATGTTTTCATGGAACTTGTGTTGTACATTGTCATGCTGGAGCAAGTTTGAGGAATTGTAGGGATGCAGCACACAATTGTGTGTTTCCAGGTTGGCACCAGTTTGAGGAAGAAATCCAAACTATTTTTAAAACTGTAAAACATTTTTAAGATAGATAGATAGATAGATAGATAGATAGATAGATAGATAGATAGATAGATAGATAGATAGATAGATAGATAGATAGATAGATAGATAGATAGATAGATAGATAGATAGATCACATGTTTAAATACAAATGTAACTTTTAATTACTGTATTTAAATATTATAATGTTATGTAGTAAAAGGTTTTATTTGACTCAGTCTTTATAAACCTCATAATATCACTTATGAATCCAGAATATCAATCTATGTTCTTTAACTATGATCTAAATATAACGTGATCATAAGTTTATTTCTCTGTGACACTAGGTGGTAGCATTAGACTAGTTTTTATTATTATTATTATTTATCTTCTATCTCATCCACGTCATTAACTGCTTAATGGGTGTCTCATGTTCATCTTCCATTTTCCATGGTTGAATTGTGGCTTATAAATCATAATATAATGGAGGCTTCCTCCGGTTCTGTCTTCCTTTTCCTCTGACCTTCCCCAAATAAAACTGTAAAGTCTGTCTTATGGAGAACTGAGCAGAAAAAAAAATTTACAATATAAATAAAGAACTTAAGTTCGATAGATAGATAGATAGATAGATAGATAGATAGATAGATAGATAGATAGATAGATAGATAGATAGATAGATAGATAGATAGATAGATAGATTTCAGAAATTGAAAAGTGTGTGTGTGTGTGTGTGTGTGTGTGTGTGTGTGTGTGTGTGTGCGTGCGTGCGTGCGTGCGTGCGTGCGTGCATATGTGTGTTTTCAGTCTTTATGCTGCTGCTGTTTTTTCAGAAATATATGCTTTATTGGTGTGTGTGTGTGTGTGTGTGTGTGTGTGTGTGTGTGTGTGTGTGTGTGTGTGTGTGTGTGTGTGTGTGTGTGTGTGTGTGTGTGTGTGTGCGTGCGTGCGAGTGTGTGTGTGTGTGTGTGTGTGCGTGCGTGCGTGCGTGCGTGCGTGCGTGCGTGCGTGCGTGCGTGCGTGTGTGTGTGTGTGTGTGTGTGCGTGTGTGTGCGTGTGTGTGTATCTCACCAGTTTGCTGCTTTAGTATTAACTCTCCTCTCTCAATGTGAGGTCACAGTGGTCTGGATCGAGGGTGACTATGGCCAGACTTTATACCATTTCTCAGATCAAAGAGACATGCTGACCCACAGCAATGCTAATACTAACCCTAACACTAACGACACACTAACACAAACCAAAGGTAAGTGTTATTCAGCCTACAGAATGCAGAATGAAAGAGAGACGTAAGTGATAGCATAAAATTAAGTGCTGAAAATGCTGAAGGTTAAATTTAGGGACATAATAAAGTCAGTTCTGCTTCAGCTGTTATGAAGGTGAAGGAGTTAGTGGTAGGCTGGAACTTTTATATGAAATTTATTTGGCTTGTGAGTTTGAGTGTTTCTCATACTGTGGTTCTGTCTGTGGTTCTTTTTTCCCTTTTATCTTGCATGATAACTTTTTTATTATTATCATTCTCAAAATATGTATTCTGCTATAGTGATATGTATACTGTGTTTTTGGAGTATAACTGAGTAGATAACACCTACTTTTACAAATAATGGAGAAAGTGATTAAAAAGGATGAATGTCTAACTGGGAGTTTTATGCATTTGCTAACGAGAAGTGATGCCTAATTTACATAAAAATCCCTTAGCTAAGATTATTTACTGTATTATTAAACCATCGGTAATGTTAACAAAGTAAGATGCCATATGTATTAATTAATGTTCGTTTAAATGTTAATGAAACAAGACTGCACTGATGGTTTATTTAATTTCAATAAAAGTAAAACAAATTTAATTATCTCATGTTCCTTGCAAGTGTATCTTTCTGAATGCTGATTCCATCTGTAAATGTTATAAATTGCTATAAAGACTCAATCCTGAATTTATTTTATTGGACTTTTTCTATTTATTTTATTGAACTATTTACTCACTGATTGGTTAATACATGTTGATTATTTGAATCATTAATATATATATATATATATATATATATATATATATATATATAATTTACTTTGTTTATTTTGTTTATTTACTAATATGTTTATTAAAGCTGAAGACATTTTATTCACATTAACTTATATTTTAAATAATGTCAGAAAATATTTTTATTTCACCATTTTTAGTGTATAAAATAGATCAACTTGAATGTCTTTGGATTATAAACATGACCATCTGATTGTTATGCAATTGTTCTTTGAATAAATTGACATGAAATCTGAGAGGGGGGGGATCTCCACATTTAACTTCATTTCAGTGATTGTATCTTGTAAAAAAAGTAAAAATAAGTAAATAAATAAATAAATAAACAACATAAAAAAAATATATAATATATATTTTCTTTCTTTCTTTCTTTCTTTCTTTCTTTCTTTCTTTCTTTCTTTCTTTCTTTCTTTCTTTCTTTCTTTCTTTCTTTCGTAAGGTCATGGCAACCACAAAGAAGATGTTCCCTTCCTCAGTAATACAGATTCAGCAGCAAAGAGGAATGACTTCTATGACAGGAACTTGGCATTATTTGAGGTGATTGTTTTCTTTTGCACCTGATTACAAACAAGTCCATAAGAATAACTTAAGTATAAAATAAGAATAAAGTAAGAATAAAATAAGTATTAAAGTTAAGTAAAAGTAGTTAAGAAGTACCTGTTAATTTTTTCACGGACATTTCCTGTGGTGGATTTCTATCTACAGGAGGAACTTGACATCCGGCCCAAGGTCTCTTCCCTTCTCAGTCGCCTCGTGAACTATACGAACATTACTCAAGGGGCAAAGGAGCATGAAGAGGCAGAAAGTGCTGATGCTTCAAAGAGGAAAATGCCAAAGGTTCAAAACACAACAATAGTGATTAAATATTTGTAAAAACAAAATAAAAGCTGATGTTGATTTTAACAGTCATGTGATATCTGATTCACAAATACAAAAATGTTACATAATGCCTATTTTTAATGAATTAGTCCCTATAGTGATTCTATTTGAAATATTATCTGCTTACTAGAGTCAAAGTTACACAGTTTGTTTTGTTTTGTTTATAGATCTTTAGTGATTGAGAATGAAACTGAATTCTTTTTTATAATATCAGTGTCTCATAAAAAAACTGTAAAAAAGTATAATACACTCGTGTTGTCTGTTTTTTTTTTTTTTTTGTCATTGCTACAGTCTCCAAACATGGGAACACTCATGGGAGTTTACCTGCCGTGTCTGCAGAATATATTTGGCGTTATCCTTTTCCTCCGTCTCACCTGGATTGTCGGTACAGCCGGAGTCGTGCAGTCTTTCCTCATCGTCTTTATGTGCTGCTCTTGTGTGAGTTGTTGCACATCACACACATAGATATACACAGATCTTAACAGCCTAAATACATATGACAAATAACGAAAAAACAGGCAGGTACTTGTGTGCACCTATATTTTCTTCTACAAGCATGTCTTGATTTTATTCCTGTTAAACTACAAGAATTTTCTAACAGTTACATTGTGTGACAAATTCTTAATGAATGTCTTACTATTTAAACATATATGGTGTGAAGAACAAACAAACAAAACAAAACAAAAAAAGACCAGAAAAATGTAACAAAAACTGTCCTGGGTTGAGGATCGTGACAAAAAACTCTCTGTCTACCAAATCCTCTGACTCCAATTCCCATCATGCACTGCAGCCTACAAACATCAGCCCCCAAGCACCAGACTCCATTTCCCAGAATACACCCACTCTGCCACATTCACAGTCACACACACACACACACACAGTGTCACAGTTTAAACTAGATTTTCATCCATCAAAACTTTGTAGAGTATATGCTCAGCTTATCTTGTGTTCCGACACTGGCACTGTTTACGTGTTTGTTATCTAACATATCTGTGTTTTGGATTCTGAGTTTGCCTAGTGTTTTGGCTAACAAGACTCCATAAAACTACCCTATCTGATTTTACATCTGTCTCGGTCCCCATCGTGTCACCAACTGGAGACTCCTTCTCCTTCTAATGAAATATCACTTTTAAAATACCTCATCGTTTTTTGTTACATTAAAGCACATTTTGTAAAAATGTGTTTGTTATTAGTCAATGATTATGTACAGCAACTGCCATTGGTGATCGATATTATTAAAAAGCACTGCATATAATTATATAATGGTTGTAGGTGCTAGTTTTTAAAGAATTGGTGTTTATGGCCCATAAGCTATTCACACTATCAAAAAGTCACAACGTCTGGAAACTCCAATGATTAACTACTTACATACTCCTTTTACAGACGATGCTCACAGCAATATCAATGAGTGCCATAGCTACCAATGGTGTTGTTCCAGGTAATGCTTAACCTGACCTACTTTATCTGAAAATTGCCTTTTTCATTGGATGAAAATATCTTCTATTTTTGTTCAAATATTATGCACGTAAATGATTTTCTTTTAATTTTGGATTGAAAATTCTACAGTTTGTTTATTTCTGTAAGTGTATCGAATTGTTCGATTATTATGTCTTTGTACAAGTGTTTGTGGTCTGTTTTCCAGCTGGTGGAGCATACTTTATGATCTCACGTTCGCTGGGGCCTGAGTTTGGGGGAGCAGTGGGGCTTTGTTTCTACTTGGGAACAACCTTCGCTGCTGCCATGTACATCTTGGGTGCCATAGAAATATTTCTTGTAAGATTAAACTTTCATTAATTGTTTTTACAGGAGGAATAATTCCAAGGTCCAGTCCAGGGTTTATGCCTCATTATTACATTGCTATTATAGAATAATTTATAGTAATCATTGATTAGCTAAATATTGAAATAATAAATTTGGACTTTGCAATTATGAAGTAATCTACCTAGCAAGAGTGCTATATTAATGTGTAATATAATAACCATTCTGTTCTGAAATCCACAGAAATATCTGGTGCCACAAGCAGCCATATTTCATGTCACTGATGCCCATGCAGATAACAGTGTCATGCTGAACAACATGCGAGTTTATGGCACCATCTGCCTTAGTCTCATGGCTGTCGTGGTGTTTGTAGGAGTAAAATACGTAAACAAGTTTGCTTCACTTTTCCTTACCTGTGTCATCATTTCCATTGTTTCCATCTATGCTGGGGCAGTGAAATCCATCTTCCAGCCACCGGAGTTCCCGTAAGTCAAAGAAAAATACTGTATAAAAACAGGATAGATTTAACTTGGTATATTTATGACCTCATTCATGGCAAGCTACAATAAAATTGTTGAAAGGAAACTGTGGTGAACTGGATTCAATGCGGTTTCTTACTTAAGATGTACAAATTGGCAATGCATTAGTGAGATAAACATTTGTGAATCATCAAATACAGTGGACACTTAATGCTATGCTTCCTGTTTTTTTTCTTATCTGTAAACTCTGATGAACTTGCATTCATGATCTTTAAGCTCAAAACCGTGTCATAAAAAATGTTTGCTTTTGTTCAGGATTTGTATGCTTGGGAACAGGACACTAGCACGTGACCTTTTCAATGAATGTGCAAAGACGGTACTTGAAGGGAATGAGACAGTACCCAGTAAGCTGTGGAGGAATTTCTGTAGTTCAGAGAATGGCAGCAGTTTTCACTGCGATGAGTATTTTGCCCAGAATAATGTGACTGAAATCCAGGGAATTCCTGGACTAGCCAGTGGAATTATCAGAGGTAAGAAAGTCTACTATGAAAATATATAGATATCTGTCCAAGTATTTAAAATTCAAGCCATTCAAGCCTTTATTTGTTTTTGTTTTGCAAATGGTCTAAAAATATGTCTCAATGAAGGCAATGTTTCATAGTGAGTGTGTGCTTGATGTTCCTCAGAGAACATGTGGGGAGATTACATGGATAAAGGTCAGATTCTGGAGAAGCCTGGTCTGCCCTCTGAAGATATCCATGGTTCTATGGAGTCTTTCAGATATTATGTGTCTGCAGATATTGCTACATGTTTCACCCTCCTTGTGGGAATATTTTTTCCCTCAGCCACAGGTAATGCTCTTATTCCGATATTCAAATTTAAACATTTCACTAAATGGAACCTAGAGTCATCTAGCTTAGATATTTCTTATATTAACTTTTACATATAAATCATTCAAATATTATTTATCTATATTTTAATATATGATATTATTTATAATTTGGCTATATTTATTAAGTTTGCATACACATTTTCTATTGTTCTTTGTGGTATTAATTACTTTTATCTTCTTTTCAGTTTTTAATTGGTATGAGAAAAGTAAAATATTACTCTTTTGAAGTATTCTGGTGTACATTTTATTTTAATTTTTAATTTTTGTCTTCTTCTATAAATAAATGACAAGTCCACCAACTCTTATTAAGTCATGCTTTCTCTTTCTCACATCTACTCTTTCAGGCATTATGGCTGGATCGAACAGATCAGGAGATTTGAGGGATGCTCAGAAGTCTATTCCTGTAGGGACAATATTAGCCATCAGCACCACCTCACTTGTCTGTATCCTCCCTGCTGTTAATTGCTCTATTTATTATTCATACACAAACCGTGGAATCGGTTCCTGAATTATTATTGTCAGATTTCAGTTCAGTTGTCTTGTTCGGGGCCTGTATTGAAGGAGTGGTTCTCAGAGATAAGTAAGTACTCATTTGAAGATGAATTGAGATTTTTTATCTAGCATTTTTAAGTTCACTTGCATTTGAAAATCTTAACAAGCAAATGTAATGTGTGTGTACAGATTTGGAGATGCAGTTAGTAAAAACCTGGTAGTTGGTACACTCTCCTGGCCCTCGCCATGGGTCATTGTGATTGGATCATTTTTCTCCACGGTTGGTGCCGGATTGCAATCTCTAACCGGAGCGCCCCGTCTCCTGCAAGCCATTGCTAAAGATAACATCATCCCTTTCCTCAGAGTATGATCTCAGCCTTTGCCTAGATCTGCAATGTCTGCTGTGTTCTGTTCACTACATAACAAACCAAATCTTTTTAATTTGTTAACTGTTCGATCTTTAACAGACTTTTGCAACTACATACTATTCTTATTACTGTAGTTTTACTGTAGTTACTGGATAATTCTTAGTAGTAGATTTTGTATGATGTCATTTTAAAATGAAGAAAACTATAGGTTAGGACTTTTGGATGTTCTGTAAATATTTATGACAGTCTGCTGTTCTGGAAAGTAATAAACAAAGATAGATACATTTGCATATCACTATGTAAATTGTTCTACTTTGTATAATAAGGTGTGTGTGTGTGTGTGTGTGTGTGTGTGTGTGTGTGTGTGTGTGTGTGTGTGTGTGTGTGTGTGTGTGTGTGTGTTTGTGTGTGTGTGTTATATTTAGGTGTTTGGACACGGTAAAGCCAATGGGGAGCCTACTTGGGCCCTGCTGCTCACTGCACTCATAGCAGAGCTGGGCATTTTAATCGCATCTTTGGATATGGTGGCTCCTATTCTCTCTATGTAAGAATATAACACATGATGTATAGAATCATACACACACATGAATGCACACTGTACAATGACACTGTAACTGATATCCTAATTAGATCGGTGTGTGAACGCACAGTGGTTTGCTCATCGGAATCCTAATGGTTTTGCCCATTTTTCTTGGAAAAATTTCTAAAGCTTTATTAGTTTGGATAAAGCCTTGTGGCGAACAGCAATTTTCAAGCATAGCCATTCATTTTGATTGGGTCATTGTAATTCAAGCTGTTGGTTTTGAGCCACTGTATTGTTGACTTGGCAGAAGGCTTAGTTCTCAATGTTGAGTAGTTTGGGGTTTCTACCAAATATAGCAGTTTTTGCCAAAACTAGGGAACCTTTTTCCATTTTTACTGATTCTCCTAAATTGATGCAACCATCACCACTGTGTTTCACTCTGGCAATTGCTTTCTCAGGGTCATGAGCAGATTTTGTTTTGGTCATGATCCAAACATCCTAGCGCCATTATTTCTGAGCCTCCAAAAGGGATTTTTTATGGCTTTAAAAAAGTGTCCTGGCTTTGTTTATCTAGTGATCAGGATTTCTCTGGTGTACCCTCTGACATTTTAAGGGGGATAGGAGGAGGGCATTGTATGATGCTACTTGGTGATTTTCAAGTCAATAATCATATAGAAGAAACGCCAGCATTCTATCTATAATAGCATACAGTTGCCACTCAATAGCTTTAACCCATGCTATTTTAGATGCTAGGCTAATTAAAACTTACAGAGTCAGTTAATGGTTTTTCTGATTTCTTTCTGCTAATCTCACAACTCTTGCCCTTCTTACAGGTTTTTCTTGATGTGTTACCTATTTGTAAATTTGGCTTGTGCTGTACAAACTCTCTTGAGAACCCCAAATTGGAGGCCACGTTTCAAATATTATCACTGGTAAGTGTGCATACAGTTTGGAATTGTTTACAAAAGTGACATTTTTCAAATTTTTAAAATAGCCTCACTATGTTTGGTAAAATTAAATTATTTCTTTCTTTATTAAACATTGTTGACCTTTAAATAGAAAAGGCATACATCCATTGCCCTATCTGTCTATTTCTCAGGGCGCTGTCATTCCTAGGGATGAGTATGTGTCTGGCTTTAATGTTCATATCGTCCTGGTATTATGCCATCGTAGCCATGTGCATTGCTGGCATGATCTACAAATACATTGAATACCAAGGGTGAGCGATAGTTCATATACTTTTAACTTAATTCACCGGGATGGCTGGAATAGCACCAAGGTATATGTTTTTTATTTGATTTGCTACAGAGCTGAAAAGGAATGGGGAGATGGGATCCGAGGTCTGTCACTTAGTGCTGCTCGATACGCTCTGCTTCGTTTGGAAGCCGGACCACCTCACACCAAAAACTGGAGGTTTGCTCTGTTAACATTTCAAACACGGAAAATTTGTGTGATCAGGATATCGTAATCTGTTTTGTTGTTTAGTTTTTAATTTCATTATTGTTATATTTGAATTTGCAAGCATAACACATTGTGGTTACCTACCATGTGTGTAAACTAAAGATCGTCATATCTTCTTTGTTTTTAAAAAAACATATTTCTTGTTAAAATACAAGGTACACTGAATTAACATGGCTGTTCTCAACATGTTTTTAGACCACAGTTGCTTGTGCTGCTGAAGTTGGATGAAGATTTGCATGTCAAATATCCCAGAATGCTAACCTTTGCTTCACAACTAAAAGCGGGAAAAGGCCTGACGATAGTGGGATCAGTAATCCAGGGAAACTTCCTGGACAGCTATGGAGAAGCTCAGGCCTCAGAACAGGTAATGATAAAAGTCTATTTTATTTCTAAATGAAAAAATGGAAAGATGAACTTGACCTGGTTCTTTGTGTTCTTTGTGCAAAACTGTCTGTGTTTCAGACCATAAAAAACATGATGGAAATAGAGAAAGTAAAGGGGTTCTGCCAGGTGGTGATTGCCTCAAAAGTGCGCGAAGGAATTGCCCATCTTATTCAGTCATGTGGGTTGGGTGGGATGAAGCACAACACAGTAGTTATGGGATGGCCGTATGGATGGAGACAAAGCGAGGATCCTCGAGCATGGAAAACATTTATTAGTAAGTGTCTTTCTGTGTCTTTATTCATTGTTTTCCTTTAGTAGGCTTGAATTTAATCTCTTTTTACCAGAGGTCAAAAAAAAAGGAATTGTTTTGGAGATGGCCATTTCAGCATTGAATGTCTTTGTCATGTCACTCCACAGTAGTGGTTAATGGCTCATATGAAAGTAGACACTAAAGCATTTAAGAATTTGTAGTTTTTCGTAAATAGCCTACTGTTGCAATATATTCGTAGAAACATTCCCTAAAATGTTTATTTTACCTTCAAAGTACATGGAGATATCAAACCCATCTCTGCTCTCAGAGATGCTCCAAGTGCTTGGATTTAATTAGAATTTGAAGGTTCTATCTGCAATTTCTAAAATTCTGTGTAAGGTAATCCAACGGAGGTAAAAGCACACATACCACTCAGGGGTTCAAGCCCCAGCACTGCCAAGCTGCCACTGTTGGGCCCTTGAGCAAGGCCTTTAACTGTCCCTCTTCCAGGGGCACTGTATTGCAGCTTCTATGCCCTCATTCATTCATAAAAGACCAACAGATTCCTGACCCTTTATATTCGACTTGCGGCCAGAAATAATTCATTTGTTTTTACTGGTTGAAAATATCTCATAAGTTGATTTGCCTTCCACCAAAGGGATATAATGGTAGTGTACTGGTAATAAGGGTTAAAGTAGAATAGTCATATTCTTATTCTTACGAAGACATTGAGTTCATTCAGAAAACTAAATAACTCTTACTATAGCCCTTTATGACAACTGACATAAAGTAGAACAGGAGATTTCAATAGACATTTCATAGAGATTTCATAGGGACTCACTTTTTGTACTTCTAAATTCTAAATTGGCAGTTTATATATATTTTTTATATATATTTTTATATATTTATGTAATATAGATACAGTAGTTAGCATATTTAATGACAATGCTACATAAAATTACGTAACATTTGTGCTGATGATGTAATGTAGATTTGATATCTTTGATAACTGCTTTAAGACAGCTGAACACTATTCCTCAAGTAAATATATTATTGATGAATTTATCTTTTTATTTTTTAGACACGGTTCGGTGTACCACAGCTGCCCACCTGGCACTGATGGTGCCAAAGAATGTGTCATTCTACCCCAGCAACTATGAGCGCTTCACTGACGGACACATCGATGTGTGGTGGATAGTTCATGACGGAGGAATGCTAATGCTGCTACCCTTCCTTCTCAAACAGCACAAGGTTCAGATTTGGTATTTTAATATAAGACAAAAACATTGTACACAAGCTTTGTGTGTAATTCAAAATAATGATGAGATGTGGATGATATTCATTTGCTATTCACAAGCATGTTGTGTAGCTGCCATACAGTATGTTTACCCCCATTCTCGTTGTTAATCAGCATTCAGAGCTTCCAACGTTTTGTACATGTGGAGTTAATTTTCAGCACTATGGCTCATTATTTATGTTAATTAAAACTAAATGTTCTCTTAAATTACTTCCAACGCTAAATACATCTCTATGTTGTTTAGGTATGGCGTAAGTGTAAGATGCGTATTTTCACTGTGGCCCAGATGGATGATAACAGTATTCAAATGAAAAAGGATCTGGCAACCTTCCTATACCAGCTCAGATTAGAGGCAGAAGTGGAGGTGGTAGAAATGGTAAATAAAACACCTTCAGGAAAATATTTAATTATCTAGACCTGTTTATGTCTAAAGTTTAAATTGTGTTAGCTGTATGCTATGTTCACTTGTCCTAATTACATGAAAGCATGCAAGTTCATGGAAGTATTCTTACATCAAGAGATTTTGTTTATTTGTAGCATGATAGTGACATCTCTGCATACACCTATGAGAGGACACTAATGATGGAGCAGAGGTCGCAGATGCTGAGGCAGATGAGACTGTCCACTGCTGAGAGGAACAGAGAGGTGTGTAATCATATAAATGCACTGCCATCGTATTTATATGTATTATGTAGCATTTGATTAAAATAATGCGTAAAACCAAACGGAAAATTTTAGGAAGCTGAATAAAGCTGAACCTAAAGACATGAACCTAAAAACATGTTCCGAAGTGTTTTATTTTGTTTACACCACAGCAATGTGACAACGATTAGATTTTTATGAAATAAATATATACTTCTTTTTTTATTGTTTTACAAGCTTCTGTTATCACAGTCCCTCACCAGTTACTCTTTTTTCCATTCTCTTCATATCAATAAAAATAAAATACACTTTATTATGTTATAGAGAACCAAAAGACCTGAAGGCATTGGAGATTTCTTCCTTAAATGTTAAATAAATACAGAAATTTATAAAGGATTACACATATATTTTTTGATCCTTCAACAGCATTGTGGAGCAATCACATTAACTCTCACAAATGTCTGTATCTTTACATAAACATTTACAGGTGTCTTACTTTAACATACAGTAACACTAATGAATAAAAACTAAAGTAGTGGTTTGGTGTCCTGACTGATGTCTTGATTGTTCCTAACAGGCCCAGTTAGTGAAGGACAGACACTCATTGGTGCGAATGGGCAGTTTGTACTCTGATGAAGAAGAGGAAACTCTAGATATAGTGCCTGAGAAGATCCAAATGACGTGGACCAAAGATAAGTTGGACACAGAGAGACGAAACCGCAACAACGCTCCAGAGAACTTCAGAGAACTCATTAGTCTAAAACCGTGAGTAATGAAGCAAAAGTGCTTTAGTATGTTTTCAATTTTCTTTAAATCTCTACAGTTAAAAAACAGTAACTTGAGATAGCATCAGAAATTTTAGCCTTTTAATGTTTTTCCGTTATGCTCACAGAGACTATCATGCTAAAATATAAGTCAAGCATTTCTCTTGCTTTGTTTATTGATTTTTTTTGATGATTTGTTTATCTGTGAGACAGAGATCAGTCTAATGTGAGACGGATGCACACAGCAGTTAAGCTAAATGAAGTCATTGTGAACAAGTCCCATGATGCCAGACTGGTGTTGCTCAACATGCCTGGGCCTCCTCGCAATCCTGATGGTGACGAGAACTGTATCCTTATAACTTCAAAATACTGACTCAACAGTACTGACTAAATGCTCTAACTATGAGGAAATTAATTTAATTTAAGGTGTAATGAATATCCTGGTTTGAAAAATACCAAGTCATAGCAACTCTGATGATGTGAAATGCATTCTTATCAATGGTATCTCACAGTGGTGACCAAAATATTCCATTTCCTTGTTCTTCCCTATTCCTTTCGCTATCCCCTGTCTTCTGATTTCTAAAGAGAAATGAATACAAAGTAGACAAAGCAAGGATGATGCTCATACCTGAATTAACCTTGTCCATAGATTTCATAGCATTTTATACCATTTAAGGTGTGTGAATTTACAAGTGCAAAATTATGAGACACTGATGACCAAATCCTGTTTTTCCCTAACTTGAATGTGTTTAGATATGGAGTTCCTGGAGGTGTTGACAGAAGGTCTTGAGAGAGTGCTGCTTGTGAGGGGTGGAGGCCGTGAGGTCATCACCATCTACTCATAATTAACTGTATTGCTAGATTTGCCACAAAAAGGCTAAATGGGAGATAAAACAAATGTTTTCTGAACATTAAATTAGACATAAAACATCGATATTGGGTGAGATACATTTATGCCACTCAGAATTTAATTTGTAATTTATTCAAAATAAATGCACACATCTGGTAGTCATTCGCTGGCTGCAGCCTCACAAGTGTACACAGAGAGAGAGAGAGACAAACACACAGACAGACTGTCATCATAATGATGTGGGTTAAAGGTTGCTTTTTGGGACACAGTGTGAGGTGAGTTTATGTACTGTACATTAGTCCTGAGTTACATTACACTTTAATCATTTAACTGACTAATAACACATCAAAACCTTCTCCGTCTTTTCATTTCTCAACATCTGGGGATGTGGTAGCTTAGTGGTTATGGGGTTAGACTACTGCTCAGAAGGTTGTGAGTTCGAAACCCATGTCCATCAAGATGCCACTACAAGGCTTTTAAGACCATTATGTCATAAATGTAATTGTAACATAACATCTGGTTTAATCAGAATCAAATAACTGACAACTTCGATTTGAGAAGCAAAGCTTTTACCACAAATCTATTAAATCTCACACAGAGCTGCTATGCTCATAGCACCTACTTCTTAAAAAAAAAAAAAAAAAAAAACACAAACCCTCAGAAAATATTTTGATTTCCAGTGAAACCTCTAAATGAGATATTTGAATTCAAATAATTGAAATTGAACTGCAATACACACACACACCACACATTGCATTAAGCAATAGGAGACACTCCTGGTAAAGACCCATATCTGCACTAAAGTGTGTTTCGGATGATAAGAAACTAAATTTGTTTACTTCAAAGCCAGCTCATCTGCTACTCATTAGAAACAGAAATACCATCTTAAAGCATTTCTGGGTAAATACTGTGGGCAGGAATACACCGTAAACAGGATGTGTTATTAGTCTGCACAGAGAAACAAACCACATTCACATGAATATGGGTTTTGAGAAATGGTATATATCATGTTAAAATGTTATATAAATCTAATTCAGAGCAGCTGTAGACACATCTGTATTGTACATGTGCTTCTGTAAGATTTTTTCCAATGAGATTTAGTCCAAACAAATACTATCTGGAGGATTATGATAAGTTGATGTTTTTAATTTATTTCCTTATTTATTTGCTTTTACTCCCCATTGGTTTGAGAGCACCAGGTTGTAGATAATGGTCAAAGAAAGAGCATTTATTCATGATTTTGGGTGAAAGTATGAAATGATTTTATAACTTATGAATTTTTATACTAGACTTTTGAACAAATCAATGAAATTTAAAATTTGTAAATTAGCTGATGTTTTTTCATACAGTTCTTCTTTCATGCTTCTACGCAACTCTCAATGACAGCTGTCACTGATACACTTTTTTTTACGGCCACAATATCTGTACAGATAAATATATGTAAAAGTGAAAATGAAAGACATTAAAAAAGTAAGAAACAAATCAACTCTGTTTGCAGGTTGATGCTTGATTTGCTTGTGTTTAAAACTCAGTGATAAAAAGCCAAACACTCACAAACCAGAGACTTGTGATTCACCATCCCACAAGTGTATATACAGTATGACTATTATGCACAAGTCTTGCTTTTATTAATGTATTTCTCTTAAATCATAATTTATATCCATCTTATTTATGCTCTTTTTGAAGGAGCAGCCATTTTGGCACTGGAAACTTAACTTGCTGCTAGCAAAGATACACAAAGAATAAAACATGATTGAAAGGGTGATGTTGAACATAAAGCATAATCACTGGGACCACCCTGAAGTGAACTGTTTCCCTACTGCTGCATGTCCTGAAGTATTTTATTTGTTTTATACAACAGAAATGTATCAACGATTACAATTTTATAATTGTTATATATAATGAATTTCATTATATATCCCACCCAAATGGAGCTTGGAACATTATAGAGAAATTAAGAACTGTCTTCCCCATCAGACGTTTAAAGACTTTAAATTGAAATACAAAACAGTATGAAAAAAGAGAATATATAGTATAAATAATAAAAAGTAACAACAGAAAATAAACTACTTTAGTATGAAATAAATGCTAATATTTTGCATTGAAATGTCATAAAACTTATTAAGTTGCTTCTTTTGGAGTATTCTCAAATCTAGTAGCTCTCAGTAGGAACACAACAATTTTCTGGATAATTATCTGGATACCATGTACAATCTGATAGCTATACTGATGCTATTATACAAATTAGGTAAATACATTTGCACACCAGTTAGCAGTGTAGTTCCTTGTTTTACTTCATGATCGCATCCGGGTGCTTTAGTATTCATGAAGCTCATCGACCATCTACTAAGAGGAGTTTAGCTGTCAAATGTGGCTTGGTGAGCTTACAGAGATATAAGATAAAAAGTCACACCACCTCCTGAAGTAGTTTAAGACCATAGTTCACTATCAACTAGTATCAGGGTTGTTACTGGTTTCATGGTTGTAACCTAGAAAGAAGTTGAACTGAACTTCAATGCCCTAAAACAAATATATGTAAATAGTGTTAACCTTCTACTACAGTTTTAAACCAGGACATGCTAGGATGTTACAGTATTTTATATCTGTATGAGTGGAAAGTTCAGAACATAAAGAACATGAAGGAACTTGAGTGCAAAGTGAGACAAACTAATCAAGAATTCGGAACAGGTGCAAACATTATGTAACAGACAAGTATTGAGACAGGGTATAGACACAACCAAAATACATGCACACAGGTAAACAGGCAATGCAATCAAAAAGCACAAACGAAAATAGTGCCACACTCATCGTATGGGAAAGCCACCATACGCTGTAAAGGGGAAGTTGATACAACCAGGTTATGAACAAGGTTTTCAATTTATAAATGCTTCAGTATATTGCTTCACTGTAACAGTACTCAAACTAGCTATGACCTTTTGAGACTGTTGAGACTGTTTACTGAATTACTTTTTCAACATCAGCTTGGATATACTAGTTTATGTAGCAAAAAGTGAAAAAAAGAAAACAGTCCAAAAAAGAGCACCTGAGCCTAAAAGATAACTCACTCGCATACCGGATGACTTGACCTTTCGAGCGGTATCCGGATGTGCCAGCACCAAACGACATTTGTTTTGGGCCTCTGCAGAGGGGATTACTATTTCACTGGGAAGAGTGTTACGCAGTTCATCACGTATCTGTACAGCAGCATAACAAGACAAAAAATTGGCAGCCTTTAGACACGGAAGACTTTTGCAAACACATGCTACAAACATGGATATTGACACAGTCTGGGATTACAATGTCACATGGTACTGTGGAAAAAGATAGCATAATGATAGAGTTCAGAGTGATGTGTAGGAAGTGCATGATTATAAGCTTGAAGGCATGAGCAGAATAGCTCTCATAGTTGAATGATGTCTATACTACAACAACTGCTTTGAATGTTTTGTCACCAAAACAAGCTTCCGCTTTTCATGCATCTGTTATGTGGCACATTTGCCATATAAGTTCTTACCGTACATACAATAATGTATAACAACAAGTAAATTAATAAAAAGCAATGTCTTTCCTTACAGCCACAATTACTGTTAGAGCTGCTGCTTTGTTGGTGACTATTGGATGTGGATTTTCCAGAAATGAATCAGGTCTTCTGCATATTTTGTAATGAACTTACTGTATTTATACACTGCACCCATTTCCTCCTGCAGTCCCATATTTCATAAATATTTGGTGATTTCGATGGGTTACAGAGTTTGTGGTTCATGTGGTATAGGTTATTAGGTTTAAATGAAGGCCATCTCTCACCTTCTCCACTTTCTTAAACACTCGGAGGAAGTTAAACCTCAGTACGCCTGCCAGTTCCACCTCGCTCCATTTCCTACGCAATAGTTCTCCAATCAGAGCAGGGTATTTGGACACATCCTCCAGACCCTGAGGAAAGCTACAAGTCCAGACATAAACACTCAGAAGTCCAGATTGTTTACAGGATCATGAGATTATGTCCAGATGATTGCCATTTATGCCAGTCTGGAACAGAGCGTGTGCTGGAATTTGAGCAAGTTAGAAATGTGAAACAGGAAAACGCGCTTACCCACTGGCTCCATCATAGTCACCACCAATTCCAATGTGCTCTGCTCCTATCACACTCTTAAGATAGTCAAAATGGTCTGCAGGGCACAGGATAAAGATCAAAATGAAGGTTTAGAGTGATATGAAACAAATGATGAAATACATAGTCTATATAATGCATTTTATTCTAGACAATATAATTTAAAACTTTGAATCTTTGCTCTTAGTATTTGGACGGAATGTCAAAACAATATGAGATATAATGCCTAACAAGGCACAAAATGATTAAACAGACTTTGGACCCTAGTTGGCATATATTTGAAATATTCTTTAGTAAAAGTACTGAACACACCAGCTACAAGTGAGACAGTTGCTTGAGCACCACAGGCTATAAATCCATTGTAGAAGTTTACCATGATGAGCCCTCCATTTTCTTTCTAGTAAAGAAGTGAAGAAGATTAAATAAATATGGTATGTTGGTAGTAATAATAATGATGATAAGAATAACCACAATAACACTCCTATTAATACAAATACAAAATAAAGCTTTATAGCACACAAAGTTTCCAGAAACACAGGATGTTTTGTGGAAAAGTTCATTAGATATGCAAGCACAAAACTATATTAGGCCCTAAATCTAATATACTCTCTGTGCTGGTACATTAGCACAAAGAAATTTTGAGTCACCAGCATGAGAAGCAGATCATCAGGGACGTTGCGCGTGTTGTTACAGATGGTGTAGGCGGAGGAGTGGCTGAAGATGACAGGAGCTTTGGAAAGTTTCAGCACGGCTCGTGCTGTAGTCCAGGAAGTATGAGACAGATCAACCATCATTCCCAGCCTGTTCATCTCATGCACTACTGCCTGGAATGAAGAGTGGGATGCATACACACAGTAACAGATAATAATTATTAGAAAAATTAGGCCTCACTGTCCAAAACTTCGTCTTTCTTATCTTACAGGCATGGCGAGCCTGACATGACAAACAATGGACACTTTAAAACAAGACAACTGAATATTTGACACACACTTATTTCATGTTTTTACTGGAGGTGTTCTACTACAAACCAGCCTGTGAGACATTGATTGATAAACACTCTTACATTCACACACTCTGGGAATAGTGCAACACAATTTTCTTTTAATAATGATGAAGAACAAGCAGACAATATATCTAAAATATACAGAACAATTTTTGTTTGAATACGTATATATATATATATATATATATATATATATATATATATATATATATATATATATATATATATATATATATATATCTGTGTGTGTGTGGGTGTGTGTGGGTGTGTGTGTGTCTGTGTGTGTGCGTGTGTGTATTATTTTCAAATGTTTTTTTTTAATTACCTTGCCAAAATCTGTCAAGGAATTGTTGTCTCTCTTGTAGTAAGTGTGATATAGGGAAACACTTTCTGCCCTAAGTAATAAAATTAGTGAGAAAAACAGCAAGATAAGCAAGAGAGCTCAATTACCTTGTTATAGATGCACACACAAGAGCACAACTAAAATCCAAACAAATCTTGATGGTGCATCTTTCTCAAAACAGCAGTGACACTGATATGTTCGTGTGTGTTATGATGATAGAATCAGACACAGCAGTATTGCTACGATATTTATTTATTGGTATCTAGGTGAGGACTTTATGGCACATTTATAAACACTGAATACACTTATTTATAAACACTGAGTTCCGCTGTGTCTGATGCACACTAGAACAAACATAGAACTATGTCTATGGTTCACCATGATTATTACTACTGCTACTATTAATAATAATAATATGAATGAGTTTGTGTCCATGTGCTTACCAAGGTGTGTTACAGGTGTGTGTGAGGGTCACAGATCTCACTCCAAGTTGGTAAAACATGCGTAAAGCTGCCAGACTGCTATCAATTGCATGGCCTCCTTCCACACTGATCAAACAAGCTATCTTCTTTGTAGCGTTCATTTCTTCAACCCCCAACACACACATACAGTACATACACAAACAGACACAAAAGCAATTTATGAGTGCAATCTTTCTGGCAATCTTTATTCAAAGTGTATGTGCAGAAGTGGAAATGTGTGGTGTTGTGGAAAATTGACCTCCTGAATAAACATCGTGTTTCAGAAATTGCTTTTTCCCACATATTACAATTTCCATTTATGGGTCTGCCATGGTGTCTGTCTTTAGGGTATATGGAGAATAATAAAAAGGAGTGCAGGCAAAAACAACCAAAGATGTAATGCGAATTTCCAGCATCTAAAATATAAACAGTATTTTTAACTATTTAATAATAAATTATGCATCTTATCCTCCTGGTTATTTAAGATATTACGTAATATATAATTAAACAAAATACAGTAGATTTAAAACTAATTATGTCAGGAAAAAAGGCAATATATATATTTTTTTTTCTCGTCTTTCCGACAAGAGAGTTCGTACCTGCAGCGGTGGTAGCCAGCTCCAGCTCTGGGTATTCAGTGCACATACGTCGTATCACATCGATCTGCTCCAATGCCAGTCTAACAGCATCCATGTCCTGAGCTGTACATAACACATATGCTGCAAACATCTGACAGAGAGAAAGTTTGTCACAGTTCATTAAATATTGTATTGAATCAGTAGAATATTAAACCATAATATAATACTGAATTAATACATAGTAATGAATGAGTGTGGAGTACTGAATCATTAATGTATTGAATCAGCACCAGTGAGTGAATCAGTAGGATATTGATACTCTTAGTCGATTACTGATTCGATGTTATATATTGAGTCAATACTGTACTTCACTTCAACTGGAGCAGAATTAAAAGGTTTGTATGGATTCAATACTCTAATGATTCAGTAATCAGTAGAGTATTGACTCAAAATAAACAATTTAATAAGTTAATAAATTGAATCAGTACCATGTACTAAAGCATTTAGTGAGAAAAAAATTTAGATGTTAAGTTATCTGATTTGTCATCTATTTTTTATCACCTTACCTACTATATCACTATAATTTCTTTCATGTTTGCATATTATTTGCAAATTTTTCACATTTATTCACAAAGCATTGAGCTAAGTTATGAAACATAAGGATATGAGCACTCTCAGGTTATGTTGTGTGTTGTATATTTTTAGGTTGTGTACACAAAGATCTAAATCTTCTCTAATAAGCAAACACATGGAAGCATTTGTTTATGCAAATTGTATGATACTGTAACATACTGTAGCGTACAAAGGGAAGTTCTATAAAATGTTGGTCCTCAGTGCTTTAAAGCCAGCACTCTACATGTGTGCTGTAGGTACAGTACATACATATACAGTACTTTACATACTGGAGCTCTGAATTACTGACTCTTGGATGTAGAGACGTTTTTCTAAAACTGTTATAAAGTACATGCAAGATTTGAATATAGCTCTAAAAGAACACCTAGGTATGTAAACATACACACATATTTTTATACAGTTTTATATAGCATCAGCGGTAATATGTATTTATTTAGTACATATTAATCAATAATATTCATAAAAATCTTTTTAGAACAAAACAAAGATTTATTAAAGTTTAACGTCTCAAGAACGTGTCATGGAATTGTCAAAGGGTACTGAACTGCACTACCCATCAGCATCAGCATGTCACACACACCTCAATAATTACTAATGATCTGTGTCTTGTCATATCTTTTTAACAATATTTAAGTTAGAGCTTTAGAATTGCTCACTTTCAAGCTGTGTGTGCACCAGCCTTTACTCTTTTGTTTATTTGGCTTTATCTTATATTCCCACTATAATATATGGTCTTGCATCTGCCTCCTAGTTTTGTTTTTTACATAAAAGTTTTACTGTTCTGGTTTCATTATGAGCAGATGATGAATCAACCATGTCACAACAGGAATAATCATTCTGTGGTCTTAGTAACCATTGCCTTTGGCCATTAAAGCAATCATCACTTGAAACCAGAAGTTTGGAAATAAATTCAGCTGAATTTTTATTTAGACAGTGCTTTTAGCAATCGACACAAAGAACTAAAAGTAGCTTTATTGAAATCTGAATGTAGATTTAAATCCCCAATGAACAAGACAGAGATCTGAATGGAAAGGATAAAACCATGTGAAAAGACATAGAAACCTGGAGAAGAACCAGGCTCAAAAGAGAACCAATAATTATTCTGAAATCATGACTTTCACTGTAACTCTATTCAGAATCAAACACACTGAAATATTTGTCTGATGCTGTGAGACACCAAAACTACCTGCTAGACCACCATCATAACCATATTTAACTCTCAGTCTCAATACAAATGGAAAATAAATGACATTTCTTTCCCCAAGAAACAGTGTAAGACAGACAGTACCTGTCCTCCAACATGAGCAGCTCTGAGTCTGGTTATATCCGTAGCTGTTTTTGAGCTGTTGTACAAATTAAACTTGCTGAGTTTGTTGTTCTGAAGCATGCGGATTTGCAAAGGGAGGTCATTGTGTCTGTAGGCAGAAAAGAATGCAATTGTGAATGTAATTGTGAGGAATTATACACACTTAAGTTTAAGTTTAAGACTCTTGCACCACCTTAATATACACATAATGTATCTCCTTAGAGATA
This sequence comes from Tachysurus fulvidraco, assembly GCF_022655615.1. NCBI lineage: Eukaryota > Metazoa > Chordata > Actinopteri > Siluriformes > Bagridae > Tachysurus > Tachysurus fulvidraco. The sequence continues at coordinate 5,201,669 of NC_062518.1, forward strand.
AACAAAATGGATTTTTAGAGATTTCCTAGGGTCTCACAGGCTCAATTTCTTTCTAAATATATATAAAAAAAAGTGTTTTTCTTTGATAAATATCCAGTAGAGCAAAATGGAAACTAAAACAAAGCGACATTTCAACTGTAAAAAAAAGTTCAAGTAAAAGAGTCAAGTAAAATGCTGAAAACTTTCAAAATGTTGAAATTTTGGGAAATTTTTAATTCTTATATTTTTTTCCCATCTTATGTTTAGAAGATTTCCTATTAAAATAATCAATTTATCAACAGTTTTTATTGCTTCACTCTGAATAATGTTTCCTGTGAATAACCTAAAATAAGAAAAAGCATCAGGTACTGTATCATTACCCATCTATCAGTCGATATTTAGACATCAGCTCCAATGTTTTTTTGGTCAGAATGTAATCCGACTGCACTCCATACACAAGAAAGAGGAAAACACAGCACAGGCTCAGCTCACAAACAACCGGTGCTTTTAGGGATAACATGGCCTGGTTCTCATTAACAGCTATAAAAACAGAACAAAATTGGGCACATGATAACAATCTGTAGTTTCCAAACAAAAGTTTTTTTTTACAGATTCATTAGTTTTTTTATTTGTATAGCACATTGTAAGACAAAGCATCTGCAAGTAAAAATTTAAATACAGTATATAAACTATCAATTTTAATTCAAATTGGTCCTTAATGAGCAAGCCAGAAGCAATGACATACATGGTGAAATAAATAAAAAATATCTATACTGTAAAACTATTTAATATTTAAATGTTGTTAAAAATATATAGTCTACTTGTTACATTTAAAAATATATGAATATCTGAAAATTACTATAAAAAATTAAAAATGGTCAACTCCATAATTATTGCCACCTTTTAATATAATGGGAAACAATGAATGAACAAACCAAGAATGTCAAACCAAAATGAAGCCCATTGCAGGAATCATCTTGAAGAACTACTGTAAATGAAACAATTTATCCGTAAAGCTAGTTTGTGTTGTTCCACTAGGGGCAAAATTAAGCATTACTGTATCACAGATGCATGAACTTAGCTACTGAAAATGTATGCTAATGGTACAGTATTGCTTATTTTCATGATCACTCATTTTCGTGGTGTCAATATCAAATTTTATGGGTTTATCAAATTACTAGTGAAGTCCATCTTAATTTCTATTGAATTATGTTTTATAGTCATAAATAGAGAAACCTTCATTTATATCACTCTGTTTCATAATGCAATAGAGAGATTGTTTAATATAATAAGTTTAAAATCTACACATATGGCAACGTGATACGGTTCATGTATGAGATCTATTCAACATATTCTAAGATCAGACAAGTCTGGGCGAAATCATGTAATGAAACAAAACCGGATAAACTGAAACAGGATGATTATTTGCAAATCCTAAAATATGATCCTAGATTTTCTTAATAGTTACTAATAAAATACATTTCGGACCATAATACCACTAGAGTAGTTTTTAACGCACTCACCGTTTTAGAGAAGTCTGTTAGCTCTGCTGTGTTCCTACTGTATGTTTTCACCCCAGAAATGTGCGCGTTTGTGTTTCTATTTTCCACTAAAGCCGTAATCCACAGTTGATAAAGCGCCCTCTGGTGGACGCAGCTGAATATACACACATTCTGGATGGTTATATCGATTCATCTTAATGACTCGAATCATTTCATTCCGTTTCGATTCTTTTAAATTTCTCTTTCAACATCTTTATTTAAAACACAGTGGTACAGTTTCAATGATGTGGAAACAAGTACAGAACATTGGTTTAAACTTTTTACAGGCCAGGGGGTCTAAAGTCAAATAAAGGACATTCATTAGGTTTAATTTTTTCCATAGGATGTAGAATTAGGTTACATTCAATCAGGGTAGGGAGCCAGTCTATTTAGAATTGTGGATATGAAATTTACCTAAAATGATCAGCACCTGAATAATGTAGGAGACATTCAGCATCATTCCATTGTCCTCTTTTCCATTATATAATTCTACCAGCTATAACAGTACATCAAGCACCATGCAATTAATCTGGTTTTCATATTTATCAAAAAAAAAAAAAAACACACACACACAAAACCAGAAATCAATATATAATCAAAATCTTTCCAGTATTTTGTTGTCAGGTAAATAGATAAAACATAATTATTTAATCTTATTACTAATGCAATATTTATGTTGTATACAACAAACTTTATTCCACTGTATATCAGCCATTATGGAAGACTAGAAAAATTTTGCTGAAGAAAATGTTACATATTGAGGACGTGATGGTTCAGTGGTTAAGGCTTCGGGTTACTGAACTGAAGGTCGAAGCCCAAATGCGGCTTAGGCATCAACGTTGGGTCCTTGAGCAAGGGGCGCTGCACTATGGCTGAACCCAGGCTCATAATAACCCGGGATATATGAAAACTTAAAGCATTTCACTGCATGTCATCCTTGTATATGACAAATACAATTTGAATAGTTCAAAGTGTTTCTAAAGCCTCTGTTACTACACAGTTTATCCTGAGTATCAACACCTCCAATAAAAGTGTGGGTAAAACTTATGATAAAAAAAATCACTGTTATGCTCTCTGATATTACAGTGCCTTAGAAAATGGAGACAACCAGAAAGAATTGCTTTAAAGATTATTTTGGTGTGAATGGTATACCAAATGTTTTGAGAAATTAGGACAGTAACACACCATTTTTTTTTGTATTATATATTCTTAATTCTTTCAGATTCATTCATTGACCTAATCCAGTAGAGTACATCATTATGCTACACCAGTGAGTGTCTTTGTAGAAAATTGTAATTTATTGTTTCATCCACTCAATAATTTCATTTAAAATTATTATTTATTTTAATAACTTCTGATTTCCATAAATATATTTCAGTCAAGAATGAGGATACACATTTCATTTGGAGAGAAAAAAATCTACTTTACATAGCCATAAACCATTTTTCACATTCATTATTTTGCTATGAACACCACCACATCCTACTAGTCTTAGTGTCACAAACTCACAAACTCTTAATGTTAAAAACTTATTTCATTATTTTATACAAAAATGTATTAAAGGACTCATTTAATTATAAATCTTTACACAGTTATAAATTATTAATTTGCTTCAGACACAGATATAAAATTTCTTCAAAAGTGGCACATGCGTATCTCTTGCTCTACTTCTCTTTCTGTTGAATCAGTAAGACTCGTGTCTGAATCATGGGCATTTTTGGGGTTGGAGGGGATGATATATATATATATATATATATATATATATATATATATATATATATATATATATATATATATATATATATATATATATATATAATTGAGATAATGTAAGTTGCTCTGGGTAAGGGCCTCTGCCAAATGATGCAAATGCAATGATATTATACTTACAACTGTGTGTGTGTGTGTGTGTGTGTGTGTGTGTGTGTGTGTGTGTGTGTGTGTGTGTGTGTGTGTGTGTGTGTGTGTGTGTGTGTGTGTGTGTGAGTGTGTAAGAGAGAGAGGGGGGGAGACCCAGATCATGATAAAGCGCTTACTGAAAGCAATGAGTAAAAATTCATTAAAAATATATATATAAATATATTTGCATATACCCACTTTGTCCACAAGAGGGAACCATACATTTGTACAAAGAACTTCACGGTTCAAAGCAGTCAAAATACGGTTTTACATTTCAAAACCGGTGTGTGTGTGTGTGTGTGTGTGTGTGTGTGTGTGTGTGTGTGTGTGTGTGTGTGTGTGTGTGTGTGATCCAGGTCATGATATAGCGCTTACTGAAAGCAATGAGTAAAAATTAATTAAAAATATAATATTTGCATATTTCCACTTTGTCCACAAGAGGGAGCCATTTGTACAAAGAACTTCACGGTGCACAGCAGTCAAAATACAATTTTACATTTTAAAACCGCGCGCGCGCGCGCGCGTGTGTGTGTGTGTGTGTGTGAGAGAGAGAGAGAGAGAGAGAGAGAGAGAGAGAGAGAGAGAGAGAGAGAGAGAGAGAGAGAGAGAGAGACCCAGGTCATGATAAAGCGCTTATTGAAAACAATGAGTAAAAATGAATTGAAAATGTAATATTTGCATATACCCACTTTGTCCACAAGAGGGATCTATTTGTACAAATATCTTCACGGTTCACAGCAGTCAAAATACAGTTTTACATTTTAAAACCTTAGTGTGTGACTTTGCCATTTAGCCAAATACATATAAAGTGCATTAATGTATTTTAGCCATTTCACGTGATATGTTAAGCTTGTTAAGTATGATTTTACTGGATATTTTTAACTGTAGGCTGATCAGTGAAATTACCAGAAAACCAGCAGATGGCGCTGTGTCTTTGACCGATTGAGCGACTTTATAAAATCACCTGCTTCCATTCAATATAAAAATAAATCACTTTGCAGCCTTTTAGTTTTAACCAACAGCAATAAACATATTTGAACGATTAGCTGATGAGAAAACAGATTCCAATAGCTTCAGGGTGGATAGATGTGGAAGACATCCTCCTCCCTGGTTAAAAAACTTTTGGAAAACAGCAATACTTTTAAAATGTTGTTTAACTGAAGATACAGCAGGCACAAGTGCCATGCTTGCTTTTTTAAAGGGAAGATTTTTCCCATATGCTGTGATTTTGGGACACTTTGCTGACAGTTGCATGATACTTTTTTTGTATGTACTATCAGCTCTTACACTTAACTTTACTCCTTGTTCTGTACATGCTTTGATTAGTGAGACTTCAGGTCTCTAAACATAAAGTAGGTGCCAGAAAGCAGTTTTCTCAGCCACTTTATAAACATCTGTAGAGACCTAAAGCATTCTTAAAGTATTATTTCACAGTTTCTCAGGAATTCTGTTTATTAGAATTAGATTACTAGACTCATGTCTATAGCCAAGTAGGGTTTAATTGATCAGTAGCTCTATCTGCTGGTCTAATGTTAAGTATTTTACCATTTGAAAGTGTACTGTAGTATGTGATAAAACTTTGGTCACGGTATCTATAATTTATGCAGGAAATTCACATATATAGAAATAGTCACATTATTATGATCGATCATCTTACACAAACCCTTCATTGGGCTAAATATGGTTTGTTCGTGTGGATGGATGACCTAAGTTAATCATCTCACATTTTATGTCTGTTTACATATATTTATATTTTTATGTCTGTTTGCATATATTTATGCAAACAGGGGGAATAGATAACAGTTCATTTATTCATTAATTTTCTACCGCTTATCCGAACTTCTCTGGTCAGATAACAGTTAATACATTTAAATAAACTTTTTTTTATTAATATTTTATTATTCATTAAATTTATATTGGTTTACTGGATTTGCTGGTTCTTTTTTTATCAAATTCTGTAGCCAGTCATGTTGTGATAGCAAGGATCTAAAAAAAAAAAAAAATAACAAAGCAAACATATTACATCAGGGAATTAGAGCTGCAGATTTTAGAGCTTTTTAGAGTTGCAATTAACAATGATAAAATGACCAAATATGATTCATATTTATAAACTGGTGCAGATTAATAATAAAGGACTTTACCTGTGATTGTCCTGTAGAAGATGCAGTGTTCGTTCTAACTGCTTTAAGAGTTTGTGTTGCTGTTGAAGAACTTGTGTTTCTCTATCCAGATGTACCCCCAAGTCCAAAAGTGTGGTGTCTTAACACACACACACACACACACACACACACACACACACACACACACACACACACACACACACACACACACACACACACACACACACAGAATACAGAATACTCATGGTAGGCACATTCTACCTTATTTAAATACTCACCACTTTCCAGACTTGCAATCATCTTCATTTTCTCTTCTCGCAAAATGAAGTTCTCTTTTAAAGCCATGATCAGTCTCGTCTTCAAGGTTTCCTTCAACACAGAAGTATTTAAAGTTTATTTGGAAACACAGAAAGTAAGTCTTATGAATGTTATTTTGAAAATGAAAACACAAAGCACAAAGACCTGTTCACATTGCATTTTGGGAGGTTGTCTCTTTAGTTGTATAACTTCAGAGACATCAAGTGCTGTTGGTTGTTCTCCAAAGCTTTCCCACTCCTCATTTCCACACTGCTCATTCCCCACTCTGCTCTTTACCGGCTTTGATTTTTCCACATCATACCATTGTCTGGTCCCTTTCTGTTTGTTAATTTCTCCTACTTTCTTGTCCTCAGGTTGGGATGATGGAACAGGGTTGGTCAGAGGTAACAGAAGGAGGATGGCTTTTGCTGTAAGCAAACATCCAATTTTTTCAGCAATTCTTGAAGAAACACAACTTAATCTATAAGTTAATACAAAGATTTTATATGTGTATATGGTTAGTAGCATGAACATTTCATCGATTTTCATGTGGTTATATTTTCAGGTTACTTATATAACAGCAACCAAACCTGCCAAAATACACCATAAAATTTTTTTACATCACCAACATTAGCTTAGCATGTAGCTTAGCATGCATGTTCGCTGCTCACAATTAGGTGTTTCTACTACTGGTTGCCATAGTAATAACGTTTCTTAATACAAGTCAGTTTTCTTCGCTGCTACAATGAAACATTCTTGAGTGAGATTTGGTGTTTTCGATATAATGGTCACATGTCCACAAAACTTTGTAATAATCTTAATGACTCTGTTACTCTGGCTACGGTTTCACATAATGCTTCCTGTATAATGGATTCATACCCATAAAGCTGAGATTGAGGTGCAGGGAGAATTGTCCACTCCAGTGCTCATCCACCAAATCCAGTAGACTCCGCAATACAGCACACACATCAGGGCCATAGGGTTGGACAACTGGACCAGGCACAGAGCTTCTATGGCTTTCTGGAAAGATCACCTGGAGACATACAGGTGAAACTGTTGGTTCAGAAGGGCAGTGATTATGAAGCTATAATTTTGATACCAACTGTAAGGTCTTCATAAACCTGTTTAGACATTTATAAGGTTTTAGTCCAACAGACCTCATTTGTCATCCAAATACTTACATACGTTTTAATAGCACTGACATAAGCTTGTAATGACACTTGTTATAAACACCATCTGCCAAGTATCTACAGAAAATGCTCACTATTTAACCTCACTCATAAAGTTATGCCACATCACCATCGTGTCTATGAACTACAAAGTCAGTCGTTATTAAATGCTAATGAATGTAAGTGTCGAGAACGAGGTGTCTTCATGGATGAAAAGACCCAAATGCAGGGATGTGTCCAAACAAGAAAAGTTCAGGCCAATTCCTGACAGTCAGTTCTGAAAGCATACACAATAACACAAGCTTATGTCAACACAAACTATTTTTTATTACAGTTGACATCTTTTGGAAAACTTTTATGTAGATTTACGTCCGCTGTCTTGAGATACATGTAGGGGAAAACAAAAACCGGTAAAAAAAAAAAAATGTGGTGTTTTATTTTTTTTTTTTTGCTTTGCTTTTTTTTTTTTTTTTTTTTTTTGCTTTTTCTGCTCTGCCAGTTGCAATTTTTTTTCCTGGATTCCTAATCCTGCTTGAAATATAAAAGAAAAGAAACACCACAATGGTGACATCATCATGGTGAGCTGTGGTTGTTTTGTAGTCAATTAGCATCATGGACATTTTGATATGTGGTTTTATAATTATGCTTCACTTTAGCTTTCATTCTTTAGTCGTTATACACCAAATATATCCTAGATTTAAAACAAATATGAACAGGACCTTCCTGATGGGGAAATGATTAAATGGAAACCATTTGGTCAATTACTGTTAGGACATGAATCTGTATTTCTCTTTTTGCAGCAGTGATCAATGGCAGTAGAATGCTTTCCATATAAAGAGGATGGATTCCCTTTTGAGTCATGTCATCTGAGGCTACGGTGTTGGACGTCTGATAAGAAGGTCATGAGTTTGAATCCCATATCCACCAAGCTGCCATTGCTGGGCCCCTTAGCAAGCCCTTAACCCTCTATTGCTCAGATGTATAAATGAGATAAATGTAAGTCCCTCTGGATAAGGGTGTTTGCCAAATGCCATACATGTCATGGAGCATGCTCAGTATTCATATAAAATGTATAATCTAGTCAATGAAAAAAGCCGACCTGTTTCTTCAGCTGTTGCTTAGGAGTCTGCTGGGTTTTCTGTTTGTCTGGCTGTAATAAGGAATTGATGCAGAGTTTATGTTTTGGTGATCGTTCCTCTTGTCTCATCTCAAAAAACTGTACGGCAACATCAGGTAGATGTGTCACTTCATATAAGTCTATAGAATAACAAGATAGTTATACAGTATTTACTCAGCTTATAGGAAATCTCCACTCTAACACACTCCACTATGCTTATATACTGAAATATTTTATGAGGTGTTTAGTGATTCTGATGATAACTTGTTTAACTGGCGCAAAATGTTCCGGTGAGAATTTAGAGTTTTGTCACTCTGATATCACAACATTGCTAGCACAGTTACAGTAGAGAATTTTGAGAATAAAGGACAAAGATCAGGCTTTGCTGTGAGAGTGTTTTTTTTTTTTGTTTGTTTGTTTGTTTTTTTTAACAGAATGTCCATGTGAACAAAATTTTAGAAGAATTATTTTGGACAGGAAAATAAGATAAAGAATATAATGAGGCTGATGTTGATATCAGCATCTAAGAAACAAAATGGAGGTAAGCAAGCTAAACTAAAGTGCTTCTGCATTGCTCTCTTTAGGTAGACTAGTGCGGGTAATATAATGTTGGCTCTTTAGGAAACTGTTTTAAAAAAAAAAATTCATTATAAAATAAATCTTGGATGCAACTGATGATTGTAAACTTTAATGTGCAAGTCTTTTAGGTTGAATTTCTCCTGTACTGTAAATGCTTACACATGGAACGTTTAATATTGCCATTATAAAGTTTTAAACGAGATTTATGATATAATTTAGAAGGGTTTCTATAAAAAAAAAAAGTGTAAAATGAGAATAAGACTTAAGTACCCCTGGTAAGGCGGAGCAGTCTGTCAGTACGTGATTCCAGCTCTGTGTCGGCTTCAGCCAAAGGGTGATTCATTTCAGTCTGTGACAAAACAACATCCCTAAAATTCATGTCCCATGGTTTATTAGTTCCTTCTGTAGGCTCAGATTCCAAATATAAAGATCTGATCTCTGGTGTGCTCCATGTAGGAGTGAATACTGACTGCTGCTCAGTTCTCCATAATAAAGGGGATGCTTTTTGTTTGCTTTTTGTCCTTGGAAAGCTGTTTGAATTTTCCTGTTCAAAAGTCACTCTGAGATCTTTGGATCGTAGAAGAGAAGAGGAAGAGCAACGCAGAACAGAGTGAGAAGGACCAGGAGATACTTTGTTATCTGCAAGATTCAAATGCCAAAGTTATTGTTTTATCATTTGTAGTTATTCATTTCTTTTATTTATTATTATTTTTATTTAGTTATTATTTTCTACATCTCTTACATTCTTCCAGGTTGGAGTTGTGTGATTTCCTAACACCAACGTGCCTCAACTTCTTATCTGCAGACCCCAGAGTGTTGCTGTTCAACAGGAAATAATACACATGATGCATTTTTTTATTAACATACAATAAGTAATCATTCAAAATAGTAATATCTTTTATTTAAGTTTATTTAAGTATATTAAGCATATCTAGTGTTTAGTGCTCACCTCATAAGATCCTGCTGATCACTTAGCGCTTTCTTCTTCTCTTTTCCAGAATTCATCCCTCATTCATGAATGCATCTTCTTGTCCGAGATTTTCACTTTTTTTTTACACTCTTTTAGATTTTTATTCATCTTTCAAACCACCTGGAAGATATTGTGAAAAGTCACTGAACGTAGTGAAGGCTGAAGACACATCGTCTTTGTGGTCATAGAGACCCAAAGACTCGGTCAAACAACATTACAGCTGAAGGCACAAAGACTTTAAAGGTCAAATATCACCATAGCAGCATAACGTACTGTAGCAACATTTAAAAGCAAAGCTGGTCGTCCTTTACACTTCATCGGTCTAAAGTCTTTCCAGCTTTGTCACAGCATGTCACATTGCTAAAGTTATGACTTCTGATGAACTCATTGTTCAGATATCTGTAACACCAATAATCATGATGATGAAAAGCATCTGCAAATTGCAGTAGTATAAATAGTTGTAACCATTAGTTCTTGTTGAAGGCAGTAGAGAGCTGGTTTCCTCAGTCTCCACAAGTATGCAAAGAGAATTCAGATTATAGTGGAGTTTGCAAAACTTCTTTAATTATCAACCAGACAGCAAAATAGCAGCTTGGCTTGTTTCACCAAAGCAACATTTATCCTCTCATTCTAAAGAGCTTAAAGCTTAATTCTAAAAACATGTACACCTAGAACCAAAATGTTCAGGGACTAATAAACATTCATTTTGAAAATAATTATTTGTATACAAAATACTTATATAACATGCATCGATATGTAGTATTTAAAGTAATTAAATCTGTTTATACTGTATGGTTAGTAATTGCTTAAAATACTTAAAAAGTATTAAATTCTACATTTTAACTTAAATAAATAGATTTTAAATGATCACACTAAAACATAATAATAATAATAATAATAATAATAATAATAATAATAATAATAATAATAATAATAATAATAATAATAATGAAAATTCACAATTACTATACATCTGTCATGTTTATGTAAGAAACACATCAAATGGTTATGACACCCATGACACAAGCTGCAGTCACCATCACCTTTGGCAGCTGCTTATACAACATCCTGACAATTAGCTGCCTCTCAATACAAGACGTTACTATTAAATGGATAAATGGTTGCCTTTGATTTGTGGGTATAGATTATTATGATTTACAATAAGAAATAATATTTAAAACTAAACAGTTTGTATCCAGAAATTTCAGTGTGAGCCGGATCTGCATGTAATGTGGTGTAAAAAAGTGTTGATTTTTAATTTTCGTGCACGTTTGTCACACTTTAATGTATCAAACAAATTTAACAAATATTTTTTATTAAATTTTTTTATGAAATATTCAAATTTAAATATTAGTCAAAGATAACAAGTAAACACAACATGCAGGTTTTAAATGAAGGTTTTTATTATTAAGGGAAAACAAAATCCAAATCTACATGGCCCAGTGTGAAAAAGTGTTTGCCCCTAAACCTAATAACTGGTTATGCCACCCTTAGCTGCAAGAACTGTAATCAAGCATTTGCGATAACTTGCAATGAGTCTGTTACAGTGCTGTGGATGAATTTTGGTCACTCATCTTTGCAGAATTGTTGTAATTCAGCCACATTAGAGGGTTTTCGAGCATGAACCGCCTTAAGGTCATGCCACAGCAACTCAATAGGATTCAGTTCAGGACCTTGACTAGGCCACTCCAAAGTCTTCAATTTGTTTTTCTTCCGTCATTTAGAGGTGGACTTGCTGGTGTGTTTTGGATCATTGTCTTGTTGCAGAACCCAAGTTCGCTTCAGCTTGAGGTCAAGAACAGATGGCCACACACTGTCCTTCAGGATTTTTTGGTAGACAGCAGAATTCATGGTTCTATTTATCACAGCAAGTCTTCCAGGTCCTGAAGCAGCAAAACAGCCCCTGACCATCACACTATCACCACCATATTGTACTGTTGGTATAATGTTCTTTTTCTGAAATGCAGTGTTACTTTTATGACAGATGTAATGGGACACACACCTTCCAAAAAGTTCACCATTTGTCTCGTCAATCCACAGAGTATTTTCCCAAAAACCTTGGGGATCAAGATGTTTTCTGGCAAATCTTTTTTGCTCAGCAGCGGTTTTCATCTTGGAACTCTGCCATGCAGGCCAATTTGACCAGTCTCTTATGGTCTGCAGTTCTTTGGATGTTGTTGTGGGCTTTTTTGTGACATCTTGGATGAGTCGTTGCTGTGCTCTTGGGATAATTTTGGTTGGCCGGCCACTCCTAGGAAGGTTCACCACTGTTCATACAATGTTTTTGCCATTTGTGTATAATGGCTCTCACTGGGGTTCACTGGAGTCCCAAAGCTTTAGAAATGGCTTTATAACCTTTTCCAGACTGATAGATCTCAATTATCTTTTGGTCTACTTCACTTTGTCAGTCAGGTCTTATTTAAGTGATTTCTTGATTGCGAGCAGGTGTGGCAGAAATCAGGCCTGGATGTGGCTAGAGAAATCGAACTAAGGTGTGATAAAGAACAGTTAAGTTTTTATTTTATTTTATTTATGTATTTATTTGTTTGTTTGTTTGTTTTGTTTTATTTATTTATTTTTTTTCCCATGGACCATGTGGGTTTGGATTTTGTTTTCTATTAATAATAAAAACCTTCATTTAAAAACTGCATGTTGTGTTTACTTGTTATCTTTGACTAATATTTAAATTTGTTTGATGATCTAAAACATTAAAGTGTGTCAAACATGCAAAAAAAAAATAAAAAACAGGAAGGTTAGAGTAAGTGAACAACTACAAGAAAAGTACAATAAAATGAATGTTCCAATCATTTTTTAGTTATGATCCACATGCAAATCTTCCATCTTATCTGAAAACTGTTGCATAAGCCAAATAATAATAATAATAAAAAAAAACATATTTGGACATCAGGATTATTTCTAGGAGTTTAAATAAAGAAAATGAAAATAATAATGATAAATAAATAAATAAACAATTAAAAACTCCAGAAAGGTAAAGTAAGGGAATTTGATTAGAGCTTTTAGTAAGACGTCCCCAATGAAAAAGACTGAAATCTGCATTTAATGAGAAATTGTTAAATATACAGCTTGTTACTGTTTTTTTTCTTTAAGATAATATGTAAAAACAAACAAATCAATAAAATAATGCTAAAAAAATCTGGCTGTAATCTGGAAAGATCTTCACTTGCTAAATCAAAACTATATGTAATAGATGTATACAATAATAGATGGTGTCAAAAATTCATCTCAGCTGCACAATTTCTATTTTTCTTTAAGCTTTCCCATACTCTTGTTTCTAAACTAAAAGAAATACTTCTTTAACTGAATTCAGACTTGATTTAGACTACAGCTGTCCTGTGTGCCATTTATCAGCTAGTGCTTTTCTTGCTTGTATATTTTAATAACTGCAGCGATTTGCCTCCAGTCCTCCTGTGAATACACACAGCACTTCCAGCCCCTATTTCAAGATTACAAACTAAGTTTGACAAGCAATTCATCAGGCAATTTATTATAAACTTAGGATGCAGAAGCCGAGCTTGCCTAAGGAAAGCTTCAAGGAATTCATCCTTCAAGGAAGTCGTGGCTTCAGGCAAAATGCGGCCACATTTGAACAGATCCTGCCTGAGATATGGTTTTGATTAGAAACTTCCAAGGAGATGTCCCAAACAAACGTTGCCATGAACCAGCGTGTTTAGTTACAAACACACGAGGCAGACGAGAACTGCCGGAGCCAGGTGCCGAGCTGTTATTTTGTGTATGAATCTGCTGCCATGGCAACGGAAGGACCCACAACGGCATCCTGTTCCTCTCATATAGCAGCAGAGGGGCAGTGGACACAACACATCACTCTGTCCACTATCCACATAAATGAGAGGCTTGAGCCTGACTGTGTGTGTCTGGGTGAGACAGGACATTAGGATCATTTTTTTCTAATCCAGGTTTGACATTTACAGCCACACACACACACACACACACACACACACACACACACACACACACACACACACACACACACACACACACACACACACACACACCACAAATGCTTATTAAAACAGGCTTACGTTGTTCACCACAGAGAATAAACGGGACAATATTTCAATTCCAGGCTACCAGGATTGGTACAAAATGTGGACAGCCTGATTCTATGCAGACATTTTTAACTTTTTGTTTTTCATTTATTCATTTATTTATTTATTTATTCATTTATTTATTTGTTTGTTTTTTGTTTGTTTGTTTGTTTGTTTGTTTGTTTTTGCATAGTCTTATCTGGATTTTTAAATTGCTGTTGTGTGCACTGCTGGCTTTTCTTTTATTTATTTATAATCATTAGAGTTAAACTGTTATATGATTATGATCTAAGGTCAGTTTATTATCTTGTTATTATATATGTTAGAGATATATAGTAACTTAATTTTAAACTTTACAATTTTTATTCTGTTTTTATACTTATATAAAGCTGCTTTGAAACAATGTGAATTGTTAAAAATGCTATACAAATAAATGGAATTAAATTGAGTTGAATATGACAGCGACATATTTATTAATTTTATGTCAGCCTGCAGTATGAGGAGGACAAATTGATGACATATGGAATAATATACCATATACTATATAAGGGGGGAAAAACAGCCGAAAATTAAATTCCCACCACATTTCATAGAACTTAAGGTATTTTATACATCTTTTAATCTCGACGAAACATCAATCACAGGACCAAACTCGACAAAATATGGAATAGTCATTCTTTGGATATCTGAAACATAGATATTCAGTATAATATAATAACAACACATTATTATACTGTTTCTCCAGAAATATGCTTACAGGTAAGTGACAGTATTCAAATTTATTCTAAGTAGGATGCATTGTTTAAGGTAACAGAATAAAAAAAATCTCCAGTTTGTTGTTTCTTATTATGAAAGTGTACATCAGCACATCTGCATAATTTATTCTTGAAGATCAAAGAATATATAATGAGACATTTATAATTAAGCCGTCTACTTTAATGTATGCATCTAACACTGTTGTCTGTAAACATTTAGTGACTAATAGTGATAAAAGGAAGTCCTCACTAGTACAGCACCTCACTAGTGCCTTTGTTCAGTTTTTCATCACAATTTATACCTCAATTGTCAGAAAGATGTCTTACTTCCGCTCAATCATTTTGAGTTATAAATCATATCTCTGTGATCAAACAAAAATGATTTAACAGAATTTTACATTTGCATCACATCCAAACCCTGACTGAAAAATGAATAATGGTCTATCATTTTGCCATTAATACTTTGCCATTGTACTTCAATGGATTCTTTGCATATTTAAGGTTTCTTGGCTTTTTTAAAAGGTTAGAATGGAACCAAACTATCCTTAAATTGTGTAGTTTGGGTTTGGGTTTGAACTTATTTTATTTCCAAATGCTAATTAGCATGGGTTTAAGTTAATGCACATACAGTGTAGCTAATTACATACATGCCAAATAACATCATAACTCTGCTTAAGATGTTGAATGAATGCAAAGCGTCTTTGTTTAATCACACTGTATAAGCTACAAGCTACTTTGGTGAGAAATTTGATTAATCAACCAATCAGGATCATGAAATTGAACCATTTCATGGCAAAGGGATGTGAGGTGCCAAGTGAAGGCTGGGTTTAACTTTTTAAGATTGTTGGTAAGATTGGTGGATGTCCAATACGACAGCCGCCTACCATCCATCCAAACTGCATGAAGATGTCGCAGTTATCAATTAAATAACATGCAGTCAATTATAATCATGTTTCCTATACAGATATTTACACTAAAGTGGATTATTTTTTCTTTACTTTGTAAATTCTAACACAAAGAATTTTAAAAAAGGTCCCAAAAATGAAAACAGTTATAATTAATGAATGGGCAGTTCATTATCAAGTGCTTTGTGAGCAAGCATGTCAACTTCATTAACAGAGCAGATACGTAAAATAAAAAAATAATAATAATCACTTGAATTAGTTTTGCTTTGGTATACATGTTAAAATTGGCCAGATTCAGAAAGATGTGTACATATAGACATATTGTGCAGAAACATTTTTAAACAACAAACACTGATGTATCTTAATAACTGCATCCAGAGACCCGAGACACAGCTGTTTACTTAATTTCCTGACATTCACTGGCTTCCACCATGACAAAGTTTAGGTCTGCCTTTGGTCCAAATATAAGTGCTGATGGAAATGGAGCTCTTCCTGATTTCTCACGTGTTCCACTAGCCTTGCAACCTTCACTTGGTTTTGGTCTTCTCATCATAACTTCCTGCATTTTTATATGATGATACATAGCCAGTGTTCTCTACGATCTCCTCGCGTCCACCTTTTCCTTTGCCTTTGCCACTCTCATCAAAGCGCTCCTTATGTGAGCCTGTGTACTTGGAGGTGTCTGTTAGTCTGTCCACTGCTCCGATCTTTGCCACTTTCTGAGAAAGCAGAATGACAAATGATAAACTTAGAGGACTTTAACCAATTATTGTGAATCATATTACATAATGGTGGATGTCCAAAAATACACTGAGAAATAAAATGACTTTTATTCTGCATTCTGACAGATTTGGGTGTGTGAGCTGTTATATATTGGCTAAGAAGTTATGTTACTGAAAATGACATAGAGCATGAACTCTTGCTCTCTATGCTGAATGTAAATACACGTGACATGAGCTACTCTAACACCACTTATCATAGAGAACGAGCTGGGAATGGGGAAGATTAAACAGATTTGTTAAGCAATATATGAGTGATATTGACAGGATTGCAAGACACATCACAAGTGATCACTAATTCACAGGGATTTTATATGGCAAGAACTTCACATAATCCTATCAAAATACTAAACAGAATAAAAACCTGCTTTTCTTTAATACAAGGAAAATAATTATACATTCATGTTTACATTTATAGATAGCAGTTTGGGCTATAAGCTTATTCATTCACTGTTTTCTTCGAACTTGTCATATACATGTTACGCTAATATTATAGATACAAGCTTTGGCTTAGTTGCCTCACCGTCACACCAACATTAGTGGGTTCCTTGCCCTCGATTAGTTTATGTATGGCCTGCAACGCTTCTTCCTTGCTTTGACCCTTGAACCTCTTCTGGGACAGGTCTTCCAGAGCTTTCAGAAACTCCTCGTAAGTGATGACCCGAGATGACTTTGCCCTAAAGTCCCATGTGGAATATATAACTGTCATGTTTTAAATACATTTTTTATTGGGTTGGACCAAATCTAATATTTGATTTCAAGTGAAATGTTTGTTTGATTATAACGATTCGACTGCAAGATGTGTTTCATAACGTGAGAAAATTCATTAAGGATTTCTTTGGATGGCAAATGGTTCTAGGTTTCAAAATAGCTCCATTTAAAGAAAATACTCTGTTGTAGGAAACTACATAGAACATTTAATGGTTTCCCCAATGAACAAACAAAAAACTTTTTTTAACTAGATTTTTATACTTTAACGCTATAATTTTTTTGCTTACTATTAATTACATTTACAATTCATATAATATATAGAAAACACAAGCCTAAAGATGTCACTTCCAATTTGTTATTTTATAATCATATTACCTATGGTATAAAATATATACACAAGTTATAGTATAACAGTAACAGTATAGTATAACTCACTTGACTTTGGTGAAGACAATATCTACATCAGTGGACGTGACGTTTTTGCCATCAATAACTTTGCAGTCCTTACAGATTTTGGCCCAGTTTTTGCCGTTCATCTCCTTCCCTGTGGCTTTGGTGTCTCCATGGATAGCAAACTTCTTAAAGGCACTTAGCAGCTGGTCCACATCTGTGCTCTCTGCCATCCTGCCAATGCTGGAGGAAAGAAAGCCAGAAGGAAAACATGGGTTTTACATAAAAACCTTAACTAAACATAATTATTATAATTCAGTGTTATACAGTGTTTACAAACAGCGTTTTTTTGGTTGTGAAGAAAAAAGATTAAATCCCAGGACTATTGGAAAGAAGAGTGATGTGTGCACCAGTGTTCAATGTTAACAGTTTTGTCAATTTTTTTGTTAGTTATATATGATAATAATTTGTATTTTATTTAAATTGCACATTTATCAAAAGTGAAAATTGAAAGAAAAAGACAATTTGACAATTGCTTAATTTTCAACTGATGCATTTGTTTGTTTGTTTGTTTGTTTGTTTGTTTGTAATCCAGACAAACTGTAAAATTCTGCAAACACATAAATACACTATTAAGAGAAATATTCATTCTTTAAATTCTTTGAGTTCATCTTCTATAACACATAAATAAATGTTCTCTGGGGTTCTAATTAAGGGATAAAGGTTCTAAGGGAAAGGACTTTGGAGCTCACTGCCAATGCGAAACAAAGTGTTTTACCTAGAACCTTTGGAGCTCTACTTGTATGGTTCTACAGAGAAGTTTTTCTCACATGCCTAACAGAAGAATAGAAGAAGACAAAGACTGTATGAAATGAAGGATTAAGGACATTAGCAAAGACTCAAGTAGAGATGAGGAGCACTATAATGTGTGCCTGTTAAATCTTAGTCTTCACTAAGTTCCTCGATGGTTCATGAATTCTGTCCTTATAAAGTTCTACTGAATATTATCTGGATTGTATCAATGTACTTAAAACCTACGATGCAACAAACCCTAAAAACAACACGCTAAGCTGTTATTTTCTCACATTTTGTTTCTTCTTCCTCTGATTTTACCATTTGTAATCAAGTGCTTACTTTCTGAATAACTTCTAAAAAGTCATTAATTTTAATTAAAGTTAATTTGACTGAAATCTAAGTCAACATCAATGTAAGTGAAGATCTATTTCTAATGTTCAAGAGAAGTCAATTCTAATTGTGGGAAGCAGTAGCAGTGTGTAAGGAGGTCTCTTCAAATGATCCCGTGAGCCCTGAGCAGAGTGTGTTTCTGTGGAATCTTTCAGATGGATGTCAGACGTTTGGCAGAGGGACGGCTCTACACGAAGCTGATGGAGGGACAGTGTTGTGGGTGGGCTTTGTCTGACTTCAACACACAGCCTTCATGACTACTTGCAGTTAGTTATTAGCTCTAACACAGAAAAACACACGCACACAGGCACGTACACTTTTAAGTCATTCAAACAAGCAGTGGTGCTGATACAAAATCTCATAAAATATTGAGTTTCTCTGAATAGTGGCTGTATTTTCCTCTTTAATACATAAATGTATTTAACAGTAGGAGGACAGCAGGTTTATGTTGTACAGAATGGGATCGATTTGATCTCCCTAGTTTGAAATATCTACAGTAAATATATAAGTGAGCACTTCTCTATGTTACTGTTTTTGGTGGACCACAGGAAGTGTCCATGGAAACCTTTACATAAAGGTGGGAAACACCTACACACACACACACACACACACACACACACACACACACACACACACACACACACACACACACACACACACACACACACACACACACACACACACATTTATCTTTCCTTGTCTGTCCTTGAGGAAACCTTCCCTGCCACTGGCAAGATTATGAATGCAGCTGTTATACCTAAACCTTACCCTAACCTAAGTTGCAGCTTTTAAAGAAAATCGAAATGTTTTACATCTTGTTTTACAACATAAAAACATGCACACACACACACACACACACACACACACACACACACACACACACACACACACACACACACACACACACACACACACACACACACACACACACAAAATGGCTTTAACATTGTGTCATTTCACACGATGTCTGTCACAGAAAATCAAACGCTGTTCCTGTATAATTAATTGATATTTAATTTTTTTTTTTTAATGGAAAAAAGTATGTAAAGTTTATCAAAATATTTGTGAAATTCTTTGGGGACTGCATCTGCACTTCAAGAACCTCTTAAAAATGTATGGATAAACACAAAATGCGTTTATGTATGGATACAAACTTAACCCCCCTCTTTTATAAGCTTATATTTAAATTATGGGATGGTTCTGAATTTGGAATCCTAATAAGAGTTTTCTTTTTGACTGTTAAAGGTTTAACCTGTCAGATAATATATTCTTAATATATATGTTAAGAATGATCTATGCCTAGCCTTCCATGATTTAGTGAGGTGGAAGTGCACCAGTGTGTAGCAAAGGTATGAGTGTACTCAACCACATACCGATTCAGTTCAGTGCACCTCATGTCATTACAGTCATATTATGCTTGTGATATCATCTCTAGCATTTGACAGCTTTTGGGCACCATGTCATGATGTATTCTGAAGTATTTTTAGACATGTTTAACACAGATCGATTTTAAATAGCATTATTTTGTGATTCTATCTTCATTTTGACAGCCAGCTTTAATACAGTATGTTATAGTTATTATAGTTGCATTGTAGAAAAGTCTAACTAGACACAATAAATGGACTCAATAAATGATTCAGGATTAATGCTCTACAGTTTAATAATATATTTACTAATATTCCACCAAAGCATCAGGTATCATATCATTCTAAATGACAGAAAATAAACAAAAGGTCATAAATACAGGGAATGAGTAGGAAGTACATGCAAAAAATAAATAACACAAATAAACAATCCATGAATTGTGTGTAAAGTGTGTGAAATTAATTTGCAGCCTTGTGTATGTAGGTGTGTGTATCAGAATGTGTAATAGTAGTAGTTGTTATAAAGCTCTTACCTGTGGCACCCTGCTCCTTCCTGTACGGCTACTCCACAAGCATATACACACACAAACTCACACCCATGCACAAAAAAAACCTCTCTATATACAGGGCTATGGTCTACAGCACCACCTGCTCTCTCTCTCTCTCTCTCTCTCTCTCTCTCTCTCTCTCTCTCTCTCTCTCTCTCTCTCTCTCTCATACCCTTTTACTCTTTTTTTCAATTGAGCTTTAAAGGGCTGGGGGCTTGTTATCATCTGTTTATCCCTGTATCCATAGAGACATCCTGTTTAACATCGAGGGAGGGCAATAAAAATAAAGCGTGTGTGTGTCTGTGTGTGTGTGTCAGGGAGAGAGAGAGAGAGAGAGAGAGAGAGAGAGAGAGAGAGAGAGAGAGAGAGAGAGAGAGAGAGAGAGAGAGAGAGAGAGAGAGAGAGTTAAACAATGTTACAGGGTGGGGCAAGAGTGTGTTTGTATGTGTTTATGAGTGTGTGATTGCTGATGATCAGATTTAAACATGCAGACAGTAATATTATGCTGTCTGTAAGTAAGAATGTGAAGGGGTGTGAAGTTTGGCATGTGGCTGAGGTGTGTGTGTCCATACACACATGCATTAATGCACTTCACCATATCTGCAGATATACTATATATTTTCTGTACTTATGCAGGTGCATCTATATTCACATGTGAACAAAAGTTTCATGCATGATTAGGTGCTTTAAACCATTATATAAAGCATACTGATACTGTTGTCTAACTTTACTTTTCTCTCTCTTTCTTATTAGTTTCACCATCATGCAATAATCTCTCTCTCTCTCTCTCTCTCTCTCTCTCTCTCTCTCTCTCTCTCTCTCTCTCTCTCTCTCTCTCTCTCTCTCTCTCTCTCTCTCTCTCTCTCTCTCTCTCTCTCTCTCTCTCTCTCTCTCTCTCTCTCTCTCTCTCTCTCTCTCTCTCTCTCTCTCTCTCTCTCTCTCTCTCATGTCTGCTGCTATGGCATTACAATTTCCAACATTGCCCACCCTACCACCTCCATTTTGTCTGGACAGGATGAATAAACAGACGGGTGCGAAGCTTTGTAATAACCTCAAGCGAGCCAAATATGATCTAGTGCTGTCTGATGTCATTCAGAAATATATTTTTAATTATTGCGAGCTTAAAAATAAGGAGGCGAAGGGAACCCGGGCTGGACTCATTCCTACTAGTTAATGGGCTGTACAGTTTTTAAACCAACCCTGGATTTCACAGCTCTTCACAGATTTTTCTCCTTCTCATTTTCCTTAGTGGTTTTTTCCTATACATTTGCATTTCTAGTATTGAAAGCAATAATAATGCAAAACATCATGATTTCACAGACGACTTAATCACATTGATTGTTTAACGAGCATATAAACTTACATTATTGTTTCCAGCCCTGATGGAATGCTTTTTTTCTTTTACAGAATCATACTGCCAAAAGTTTTGGTGTGTCTGTAACAAGCCCATGGGAGAGAAGCAAACACAAATGGTTCTGTCCTAGCCTTTGCCTTAAATTTACAAAAATCCCCAAAACTCTTAATTAATAATTATGTCTACAAATACATGAACAACGTATTTGGTTTGATTTGTGATTTGTTAGACTTAACTAAAAGTCATGAGAAAAGGTACAAACAAAAACCCCACCCTGAAACCTTACTGTAACCATAGTAACTTTTCATCCAAACTGAGTCATGCAAGCTCCTTTAACTTGTAAGCATAAATCCAAGTCATTTTTTTTTTAATCTATTGACATCCACGTTTTTAACACGCTCATAATGAATGCTGAAACTCCACATGCAGCTTTGTTTATTTGAGATAATCGCTGCTGGAATGTTGAAGGTTTACACAACCTGATTCTTGACCTATCTGATGTCTAGTTTTTTCATCATAAATAGTTGCATGGATACGTTTCAATCAGTACAACAACATTGGGTGTGTTTATGAATATAAATATTCATTGTGAGGACAAATATGTTGTGTGTGAGTGTGTGTGTGTCTGTGTGTGGACCATAAAGGACTATAATTACAATAGCATAAGGTCAAGTATACAAATATAACATGGCCTTTACATAATAAATAGTGTTTAAAAAAACTGCAACTTTGCACTTGATGCACTAGGTGTTGGCATAATATTATTTATCTACAGTAATAAGCCCGAGGCAGTCTGAGAAAACCAGTTGGACGTCACTTTGCCTGAATTCTTGACAAACAATAAATAAATAATAATAAAGGGTCTTCTTACAAGACATACAGTACTAATACTAAAAAATAATAAAAATGTTTCACCAAAACAATATGGAAAGGTTTTAATTCTTTTATTTTTTTCTTTCCTAGGATATCTTCCTGCAATGATTATGTTGTGAAACGAGTGTAAAGAGTTTACCAGACACAGCTGTATAAATTCTAAAAATAAATGATTTTTTTCTTACACGGTGAAAGCTTACATGACATAGTGAAATGGATGGAATGTTTTAATTAGGGAATCAGAATAAAGATTGTCAAAATGTCTGTGATGCTCCAGTGAGGTCATCATTATCATCATCATCATCATCATCATCATCATCATCAAAACAGAGAAGAGAACTTGAACACGCAGCACAGATGACACCGGAGACAGTTAAATAGTGCTCTAATCCAAACTGCTATAAATTCTGGTATATAGAGAGGATATCAGTGTTATCAGTGTAAGTAGCACATTACAGCTTGTGAAAGGTTTTCTCCGACAGTGAGATCTTTCCATAGAAATAAGTGTGTGGCAAAGATAGTAAAAGCAAAGTGTGTCTGGGTGTGCATGAGACAAAGTGATATGGACACCAAAACCAGATACCACTGCAAAACTGAAGCATGTGTGTGTGTGTGTGTGTGTGAGAGAGAGAGAGAGCGAGAGCGAGAGAGAGAGAGAGAGAGAGAGAGAGAGAGAGAGAGAGAGAGAGAGAGAGAGAGAAGAGTGAACTTGGAAAAACAGAAAGGGACACAATCTTTATACATGGAAGCAAAAATCCATATAAATGAGTTTTACATATTTTTCTGTGGAGGCTTGATGGAATTTGTTCCTTGCCTATGACATTTTTCTTGCCTAGCAGCATAAACAGTCCTTAAAACTTTCATCCAAAACAAAGCATACAGAAACAGGATAGTTATTTCACACATCACAGGCAATTCACAGTAATGGAAATGAGGCAAACACTCATTCACATTGTCTCAGACCTACCTTTTTATTTTCACAAATGGACCAGACATGGCAGGTCCTGGAGTCCCATATCAGTATATCTATTCTTCTGGACTGATAAAGAATGAATAAGAGGTCTTTATCTATAAACTTTTCTGAACTTCATGTTTACCTTAAAATGATCATCTTAGTCCTGTTCTACCAAAAACCCATTTTTTTTCCAGGGGATAACCGTATCATTTAAAATTACAACTCCAAATTTTTAAAAGAGTTCAGGAGTAGCTAGCTATACAGTAAAAAGCCATCCTACTAACTTAACGGGCTTAATTAGCTTCTTCTACTTTCGGCTTTTCCTATTCTGTTTCCACCTTACTCTATCCTCTGCATCCTCTACTCTCGTACCAAGTACCTCAAAAACAATTGTCCCCAAAACAGCCAACCTGAGCTGTCCCTCTGATGTGCTCGTTCCTAATCCTGTCCATCCATATCGCTCCTAAAGAGAACTTCAAAATCCTTATCTCTGCTACCTCCATCTCTGCCTCATGTCTTTTCCTCACTGATACTGTACAGTCTCTAACCCCTACAGCATAGCTGGTCTCACTACTGTCTTGTACACCTTTCTTTGGATTCTAGGTGACTCTCTTAATGAATGTGTTTAATAAATTAATTCAATCCATTAGCTAGCCTTCGACCTACAAACTAATATATCTTCTTCTTCTACCGCTTATCCAGGGCCGGGTCACGGGGGCAGCAGTCTAAGCAGGGATGCCCAGACTTCCCTCTCCCCAGACACTTCCTCCAGCTCTTCCGGGGGAATACCGAGGCGTTCCCAGGCCAGCCGAGAGACATAGTCCCTCCTGATATATATGAAATTTAAATCATTTATAGTGACTGATGAGGAAATTAGTCATAATTGGGTGACAAGTAATCAGTGTGTCAGTGTCTTTACTAGTGTCCCTATACACTATATACTGATTCATCACTTAAGGAGCTGATTGAGACACACCGTAAGCCTAATAATAAATGGATAAAAAAATGGTGGTTGTTATTGAACAAGCTTTCTTTAAGAAACTGATTATTATTTACCAATATCAATGGAAGGAGTTTTCAGTGTCAGAGCTTTGTAACAGTCTTCCAAGTCTTCAATTCAGAGTATATTTTGCTTTTGTGGTTTCTTAGGAACCTGATAAGTTGCAATTTATTTCGTCTCGCACATGTTAAATTTATATAAATGGTTAAAAAGTATGATGTGCTACTCGTTAATAAATGAATTTAACTCTTATGAGGAAATTGTTGTGGTATAAGAGGAATACAAGACTTCAGGATGTGAAGTTGAAGTCGGAGTGCATTAGCGATGCTTCGTCTTCTTCCACCTTGTCGTTTAGTATTTTCCTCCATCAGCACACCCCTATAAGTATTTTACATACTGTCCTGCAATTTATTCTTTTCTCAGCATAGGGGATTTCTTATTTTCTATAATATTGTCTGCATTTCACTGCATACTGCTGTAATATAGAGCAAAGTATTAAAGTGAGTGTTCAGGTTGATACCAGGTCTACCAAACTGTGCTATTTTAAATCCTTTTTTTTATTTTTTTTATTTAATCCTTTGTCTTAAAACAACATTTTAAAAAAGTACATAGGTTTTCTAACTCTGAGCTGTGAACTGAGCTGTAATTGTGAACTGTGCACACGCTGAGCTGCTCTGATGCTGTGATCTGAAATGACCTCTGCATGACTGACATGTTTAGAAAGTGTGTTTATGTTGCCATGGTTACACTTTGTTATATTATCAGCCTCAGCCCAGCGAGATGCTTTGAAGGAAGCAGAAGTAAAGCGACGTCTTTGCCTTTGCGCCTGGCATATGAAAAACATGTCAAAACGTGATTGAGTGCTCGTTCTGTGTCATATTGTGATTAACGAGGATTTGGTGCGGTCTATTCTTCAGAAGTCGGTTAAAATGTCACCGCACTTTTGACCTTCTTAATATAAAAAGCAGGGTGTGTAAGATGCATTATATTACAAGTTTGATTATACTACCATCTTTTCTTTTGTCCGTCTTGAGCTGAAATCATAAATACTATGACATGCAATACAACACGAACCTATGATTGGAGTGGAGTGGTAAAGTAAATAACATTCAAGCAGAACAACTAAAGTTTATTTACTTTATTCAAGACTCAACTAGCATACATGGCAAAAATGAACTGTTAAGACAAGACAAACCACAAGAGCTACTCCCTGCTGTTATTTTTATTAGATGTCAGATATCATGGTGAATGAAAACAAACAAAAAAACCTATCAGCTATTTAACAATATACCAAATTTACCAAAACCTGTTGAAAATGTTTGCAATTTTTTGCAATCCTGCCTAAGTTATCCTTGTACAAAGAAAACACTGAGAAAAGATTTCCAGTGTATGCCACATTTTATCAATATTATAGTAAAACTTTATGATCATGAAATTTATTTTTTTATTTATTTTTCAAATGCAGCCTTTTTTCCCTAAGCAGAATTTAAAATGCTAAGTAAAACTTGCAGGAACATTTTGTCATTTTATCACCAATCCCATCACATTATCGCCATTTCATATGCGCTCTTCAGCATACATGAACTCACAGGCTCACTGATAGACAGGAGAAAGAGCATGCCATTATATATCTCCTAACCCCTGTGAACAGCCAACTATGCTCTCAAGACTCCCAGACACATATGGCCATGGCATCATCGAGATTCATACACGTGATCTCCTGATGTTAGGATAAACGTTTACGGCCACCTCATGTATATACTGTATGTTCGAGTTACGGTCTGTACGGATGAGTCAAATAAATTCAAGTAAAATAAAAAACATACTCTTGGTAGATTCTTCTTAATAGCCTCTTTTACTGTTGTCTTAATTCCAAATAAAAAATAAGGTCTTTATTTTACCTTCGTCTCCAAAGCAATTAAGGTGAAAAATGGGTGAAAAAAAGGAAAAACAATAATAATCTGAATAATTTAATGATAAATCTTTATTACACACATTAACTGATCATTTTTGTTACATGTGGATAGGATTTTTTTAGTCTTTACACACACTCATATAAGGAACATCACTAGTAAAACTCACTGCAAAAAAATAATATTTTGGAATAAAAATACCTTGCATATAGGCAGATCCAACCAATATTTCTTTTTATAAGTTTATAGAATTTAGCATTTATCTCCAGCATTTATCTCTAGAAAAAAAAACATCTGCCAATACAAAACATACAAAGCAGTAAATATGTGTAGAAATATGCTAAATGCTCATAGAATTATGTAATAAATGTATAGAAATGTATTAAAGAAGTATTATTTTACCTACTTTAGAAGTACCTATTTTCTGCAGCTGCTCCAAATTCTGTGTTTGTGTATGTGTGTTTTCATGCTGATGTGTTGTAACATAGATCCTTCACGTCTGAGTGAAAAGTGGTTGACCATAATTGTCAATCTCATTTCCAACATCCTTTACCTAGCACTTACTGTATATATTTATTTCCTTTCTTTTTCCGGACCTTGTGCGAATATTAGCGTTCAAACTTTAGCTCATTTAAAGACGTGTAAGAAATTAGGTCTTGGTGGCTAACAGGAAACAGATGTTCAGGCCAGAGGAGCTGAATGCTTAGATCTGTAGCTGAATGAGTTTGAGTACTTCCCATTAGTCTAAAAGTCCAGCTTAAGCCACCAGGACAGCTCATGTGCACATGTGAGAGACACATTATGTGTGAGATGGTGTGCATGTGAAGGCCACCAGAACTGAGGTGGAAGCGGGTGAGTGGAAAAAATCGGTCCCTGATCCCTCCTACTTGTTGCCCCAGGGCAGGCGCTTGTGTCCACAACACTGCTATGTTTTGACGAGTAGTGGGATAGAGAGTGGGCTAGAGGCCAAAGGGTCACAAAATGGCATCACAAAATTGCGTGTATGATTTCAGCCTTTTGTTTTTCACACAGCCGTTGCCATGGGTACCGCTCCTGCTGACCGAGCCTTTTTGAAGAAAGGCAGATGGGAGTAGGTTTCTATGACAACATGGATGTAAACAGAGGGCTACTGATAAGCATAGAGATCTGTAGGGTAGGGACAAATTCCTCCTAAATTAAGCAGAGTCCTAGCATTCATTTTGTTTTCGTTTTTCTGTGTGACATTTAATAATAAAAGTCAACCTGGTTCGAGATGGCACCAGGTTCTGGTCTCCTTTAAACAGGAAACATATGGCTAGAAGTATACTTGATTAGAACATCTCTGGATGTGTTTTGGCTAGCTGCATGTCTCCCTCGCTCTCCATGTCCAACCTGGGGATAGGCAGATAGGCTACGACATCATCACATTAAAAGCATATGAAAGAGAGACTGTCTGCAAAATGATGCCACGTTTTCACACATTACATCAGTCCCAGTTAACAACTGACAAACTTTTGTATGTTTTTGCTCATTTTATACCCTTTAAATACATTTTATACTTTATTAATTCTTAGCACCATGCTAATCTTTGTACTTAATAATACAGAGATATGCAAGAGTTTGTACTATCTGTGTATACAACTAGCTTAGTAAATGTCTGTGTGTGTGTGTGTGTGTTTTCTATAAGTACAATGGGCATGCATCATATTACATTTGACAGACATTAGAAGGCTACTTTTGCTTTTTATAGCTTTAAGGGGTGCCATTTTTTAAGAGCATGCTTTTGATTCCTTTTTTGGTTAAGCAGGGACTATGCAAGCAATGACACTGTATTTCTCTTTCATTTGTGTTACATTCTGGCACTTTGTTTATTATCTTAGTGCTATTCCTGCTGATTCTCATTCTTCCTTTGCTTCTTTTTTAATATTTTTAACCTTAACTTAACTTCCCACTGGCAGTTAAAAAGTTACTATAGCACGTATACTAGCTACTTATTGATGAAGAAGCTAATAGAAGTCTACTTACATGGAATAGGAAGAAACAAAACTAAGACTTTTCAGTTCACCTTACACTGTGTTCTGTGTAAAGACTCAAGTATGAATTTACAGCCAAGGTCAAGGTGGGACTGAATTCAGAATAGAATACATTTTTGCCTTCAAAGTAAAAACAAAAACCAAAACAGACTCCACTGCA
The DNA here is from genome assembly GCF_022655615.1 of Tachysurus fulvidraco. NCBI lineage: Eukaryota > Metazoa > Chordata > Actinopteri > Siluriformes > Bagridae > Tachysurus > Tachysurus fulvidraco. The sequence goes on from NC_062518.1 coordinate 5,230,311, forward strand.
CATAGCCCGGTATAAAACGGGAGGACGACTTCACTTGGCAAGCAGCGTAAAGCCCACTTAAAGCCAAATGATCTCACAGTAATTAATTGATGAAATAAGACTCTGTGTTAGTCCATAATTCAGGGACTCTGAGAGGTGTACAGCAACGCTTGTTAACTCTGGGAATAAACATCAGTCAACAAACCCCAGCCAGAGTCACTGATGTCTTCCATAAATCACATAAAACAAGAAGAAGCCTGTCTTCAGCCATCGCTGAGCCACAGAGTTGTCATAATCCTCGGCTCAGGCTTCACCATGCCAGTAATAGAGCTACTGCACCGGTCCTTAAACTCACTTTCAATGTCAGCATGTTCCTCCCTCTTGCAGCGACACCGTGACTGACACTGTTATGATGTCGTCATGTTGCACTGCCATGGCTACGAGGGGTGACCACGCGGGATGGGCGAAACGGACACTGCCAGAATAAACTATCTGTCCCAACAACACAATATGCCCCTATAAACAGCAACCACAGGGAAGAGGGAGACGGAGACAGATAGAGAACGTGAAAAATACCTTAAACCCTTGTGAAGCACTAAAACAGCTCTGTATTTAATTACCAAAACGGTCTGAAATGATTTGGGGAAATCGAGACCTAGATATTTTCAGACATAACCATCTGGACTGAGCGGTACTTTATAAATACGAGTATCTATAACAGATTTTAAAGCCTGGCCTGAGAAGTCGATGCACCAGGTCAATGCCAAATGTCTTTAATTGCCGAGGTAAAGTAAATCTAATGTGATCGCATAGAGCAAATGATGGTTATTGATACTGGCTCAGGGTCTGAAAAGTCAGGAAATTAATCTGAGTAGCTTTAAGAGCTTGTATAAATAGAGGAATATACACAGCAAATGCTTATCCCTAAATGGCAATCTGATCTGTCACCTGTTACTGAGGATATATAATTTTGTGCTTTAATGTACTAGCGTGAAGAACATCTGTCGTCAGACCTGCGGCGTTTTTGAGGTCCAGCATCGCTTCAGAATCTAGAATGCATGTAAATACTAGCATAGCACCCATCAGACTAGAAGTAAACCCTCTGACCTACTGTATTGAAGACATTTTAAGGCACAGCATTCAGCAACAAACAGGTGCAGCACTCATCTCAACCGTCCCCTGTACAGACTGATGGCTGTTTTTAAGAGTCTAACATTGGGTGGCATTGGCACTTCACACTTGACTTATAGATAGTCTGTAAAAGTCTTATTTAACTGTACTTAATAATAAGTGCTATAGTTATCTGCATCCCTTAAGAATAAAAAAAAAAAACAATTTAGAAATAGTTTTCCACTCAAACCTCTGGAGAAACAGAACACATCTTAATTCATAAAAATGTTCAAATTGTGCAATTGGATTCTAAACAATATGCTTGAAATAAAAAAACTAGTATGCTGAAATTGTTAAATTTATTAATTATATTAATAAAAATTATTAATTGTTATTCAAATAATTGTAAATTAATATGACTTTACTTTTGAATTAATGAAAAATAATTAAGAATTCCTGCGATGGGTTGGCACTCCATCCAGGGTGTATCCTGCCTTGATGCCCGATGACGCCTGAGATAGACACAGGCCCCCTGTGACCCGAGGTAGTTCGGATAAATGAATGAATGAATGAATGAATGAATGAATGAATTATGAATTCCAGCTTTTTACACAAGTTTGTCCTTGCTTCTTTATAATCAATATACCAGTTTTATTTTAGCTTCATGGTCACCTTCATTGACCCAGACACTGATTAACTCAAAGACAAAACAATCCTTGACTGCAGGTATACACTCTACAGTCAACTCAAGAATTTTTGGAACAACGGAAAACAACGGAGTCCAGAAAGCAACAGACAAATCGGAAAGACTGTAAGGATTAGATGTAGAAAGCCCTCTGAATCATTCCTGATTCTTCCAATGTGAAGGTAATTACTCTGAAACTGAAGCAGCCCCACCAACAGAGCTGAGTTGTATTCATTTAGCAAGCAGCATCAGGATTCATGTATCCGTGACTTCGGGTTAAAGGCTAATTTCCTCTTTAGTCCTGCATCATTACCTCGTTATGAAGACTGGAACAGTTACAAGAATTTTTTTTCCAGGCCCCGAGAACCAACTCAGTGAAGGATGAATGGGGTTTTATATCACCTCTTCGCTTGTTTCCCATTAACCTGCCATGCATCCTCAATTCTGGTATGGTGTATTGATATGTTGCCATGGACACCACTTGGGAAGGACAGATGTTTTTAAAAGGCCTGCACCATCCGTGCTCACCTCATGCAAATCCTTTCAGGCATTTCTATACATGTGGGACGTTTATATATGACAGAAGTTCCTGATTTGTCACGTCCGGGCATAGAAATGCGTAAGGTTTTGGCTTGAATAAGAACTGCGCAACAGGAAGTGGATTTAAAAAAAGATTTTATGAATCACAGTGGCGTACAAGAAAGCAAATTATGCAACTTTTTTTAAAGTCTGGCCCAAAGTAAATGTTCATAAACAATCTTAAGAGATGATAATGTGATGTGAGAGACATCATTAAATGATAGATTTCACAGGTTTTTGCACTCAGTATCAAATGTATCAAACCATACACATTACATGTTCCTCCAGTCAAGATCGTGCTTTTACACAAGACATTCGGCATATCCTTTATCACAGCAGGATGATGGGCTGTAATATATTGAAAATATTCAACATGTTAAATGTGTATGGACGTAAATCAGGGCAGCCAGCGTGTGTATAGGCTTGAATTAAAAGATGTATTTTACCGTATGCACTTCACACCACAAAATAACATTAAGATCAGCCTAAAAACAAGACGTCTTTTATGTTCATCAGAAATCAGCCTCAAACTGGCCTGGTCAATCCATTAGTGTTGCCAAGACATAAGAAGACACAAAACAAGCTAGGTGATTTGTTTTTTTTTAACGATCACACAAAAAAAAAAAAAAAAAAAAAAAAAAAAAAAAAAGAGAGAAAAAATAAAAACACTGCAAGTTTCTAACAAATTACTATATAAGAAAAAGAATGTGCAGATCCAGTCCCAATCCCAAAACACACACTTCTAGCTTTACGGTTCTCAATCACGTATGTAAGCAGTCACTTCTTATTTTCGGCATTAAAGACAACGCTTCCTTACTATATACCCTTACTGCTACCTTTAATAAGCCCTAATCATATCAGAGTGGACAAAGCAGGAGTCTTTGTAATGAATTAAGTTTTTTGTTTGTTTGTTTGTTTGTTTTTAGAGAGCAAGTCAAAAAAGGATCAGCAATTAAAGAAAAAAATTAATTCAAACTATAAATAGCAAACTGGATGCTTGAACACAAGCGTGCGATGCGTTTACTGTGTTCAGTCATTTATTTGCCGTCAGTAAAAGCTTTATTGTAATCAGAGTCGCAGTTCCATCAGTAATTGTGTTATAGCTTGATGAATAAACCCCTGCAAATATTATTAGACTATATTACAGCTGAGAACATTGGGGGAAAAAATGAGTGGAACAAACATCCTCAAAAAGTCAGAAATCCTTTAGGTGCAGAAAAAAAAAAATGGTATTAGTATAACAACTTTGCAACACAAATCCTGTGAAGAAATCATTTCAAATTTTTCAATAGTTTTAATTTGTCGGTCTGATCTTTTTCTCGTTTAATCGGCGTCTGAGTGAGTAATAACCGTGCAGTTTGTTGATCCTCAGCTGGCATCGCTGAACGGCGAGCCGCCATTAATCGATTTCACTGAATACAACTGGAATGTTATGAAGTTTTTGCTCTCAAATACTCGATTATACATCTATGTGTCTGAATCTTTCACATAGCTCCGATCTATATCTCGGTTCCATCACCAGAGAGTGGACATGGAGGAGGACCGTAGCTCAGGGCAATATTTGGGCCATATCTCACTCTAGATGGGATGAGGGTCGGTTCTATAGTGTAAGACATAATAGAAGTACTATTATGTTAAACTTACACAAGTATGCAAGTTAGCATAAGTAGGGCATAATAAAAAAAAAGTTCCATTGTAAATACAGAAATGATAACATTAATACAAATAAACATTATGAAAAAATGTTTAGAACAGCAGTCAACAGATCTTTTAATCTGCTTTTGACTGTATACAATATATGAGCTTTAGCATTCAATATGAATTAATAGTTGATAAAAGTGTGTGATGATAAATAAAAAAATACAAATACAATTGTGCAATGCTACGGGACATTATTAGCAAAATGTACGGAAGTAAGAGAAATGCTAAAGGAAACTGCACATTTATCAAAAGAGTCCGTCAGAACCCAGTCAGAAAGCCTGCACTCAGTGGTGGTTGCATAGGTGATAGGCTTTTGTTGCTACATCTGCAATTGTAGTGCCTGTGGATTTGTATTTTTACGATGCAGCTTATCTCTGGGAAGTCAGGTAAAGACATGGCACTTGTATTCCTAAGCTAGCGGTGTGTTGGATCTGGAGCTGAGTCTTGCCTCCTCTGTGCCTCTTCTCTTGCTCGTGTGCTTGCGTTTTCCCATGTGACCTCGTCCATCCTCCGCTCTGACAATGTCTACATTTAAGGCGGTCTCTCCGTTTCCTCTACCGATCAACACAAAAGGATTATAGGATGCCATCTCAAATCTCTCTTCTGCAGCCTTGTGTGCCGCAGCCTTCTTTTTGGTCCTGGGCTGAGGAGAGGGTAACGGCTGAGGCAAAATGTGTTGCGAAGAGGAGAAATAGCCGATTGAGGTGAGAGGCACCCGTGCCGGCGTGGCAGTTCCCAGGCGTGCCAGAGCTACAGGGATTTCCTCCAGAGACTCTGCGGAATCAGAGTGGTACTCAGCCGGGGGGCCGGCAGCTTGCACAGGGGCCAGAGGGGGGAGTGTCACCCGAACTGGGAATGCTGGGAAAGGGAGGCGCTGGCTTAGGGATGAGGACAGAGTGGCAGCGGCTACAGAGAACTCTAAGGATTGGGATGCACAAGGTCACAAAACATTGCTGAGGAACGTTACAGTGAACTAAAATAAAGTGTCATTATTAATCATGATGTAGGGGATCACCACAGAATTCTACGACACTGAAGATAACACACACTGCTTACACTCGGACAAAGCAAACACGATTAGGAGCAACGGTGCATAAGATTGATGAAGAACACATACAGCCCACCATAATGAGCAAAAACAAAACAGAACATACAGTAAAAGCAGTGTATTGGGACTGAACAGTTGCAGTTACACCACGATCACTAGCTTCCCAAAACTGCTCTAAAGCAAATACAGCACTGGATAATCGTTAATTATAATAAAATAATTCTCTCCTAACATAACAGTTCCATAACTACCGATATATAAGGTTCAACCTAAGGTGAAGACATAAAATCTTCACCTTTTATCTTTATAGTATTGACTACAGTTCCTAGGTAACATGGGAAGTAAAGGATTAAACAATGACTGATGCTAGCAATTAGCTAGCAAGAAGCCGTTTTGTCCTGTATGTAGACAAAGACAAAACCGTGAAGAACGTCAACATTTCCTAAAGACAGCATGATTGAAGTATGAGGGTTAGTCTGCTCAGAAACCTTACATATGGAAACGTTCAGTAAATACAATAATGTTGATGTTTCTAACAGTTACTCATTTTCACTGTCACAGACTTTTAGTTGAAATGTGAATATGGTTTATAGCCTACTAGTCATAGCAGGTAATATAAAAGGCAACAAAAGCTTCTTTAGACAGTCTGTTATTGGAGAAGTGTCTTTAAAATGATAGAATTCGACCTAACATATGACATTTTGGTGTTAAAGACTTTGGAGGAACAAACCAGGCATTTAGAAGGAATTCTGGGAGTTCAAATAAATTTCTTTGATTCTGAGTGCTTGTAGATTTTGACCCTGTGTTGTTAGCTCATCCAATTATACAACTGAACATGACGGCTGTGTGTGTGTGTGCGTGTTCAGTATATGCATAAGTGTGTGTTACCTTGGTCAGCTGAATGATGGGCCATGCTTCTGCTCGTGTTCATCTCTGTGACTCGGTCATCAATCACTTCTGCTGGTATTTTATGCACTTTCTTCTTCTTCTTCTTTAAAAGAAAAAAAAAGGAAGAAGGATTGAACATGGTTTAAGAACACAATATAGATAAGGCATGCATTTTACCTGCCAATAGACACCAACACAATATATAGGCATAATCTTCACTGTATGTTGATACATTTGCACTGCTGCAGAACTGAATGAGAGTCGTGTTGTGCTGTGCTGCGTTGTACTGTAGCTCACAGAGCCACTTCTATCTCGTGAGGTGAGGTTTATTGTGTATTAGGGATTTCCATGTGATTTACATTTCCATAAAAATTATTTTACAATTAGGTTTGAGTGCATTATTTAGACCTTAAAATGCGGTAATATTTTAAAATAAAATAATAAAGAAAAATGTTAACACAAAGAGGCGGTAAAGGTTGTAAAGCCTTATAGAGTGTGTCGAACCTGCTTGTTTTTTACAGGACGAGGCGCTGGATTGTGCTGCGTGGACACAGTAGGGAGTAGCTCATCATCAGCCATTCTTTCTAGCGAGCTTCTGATCCTGCCTTTACCATACAGCCTTTATACAGTGTGAAGAGTAAACACAGAATTTGGTTAGTACAGCACGTAACCTTTTAGCATGTTAAATTGCAGTTGTTGTTTAGCAAGAGAGTATAAAAAAAGAAAAAAAAAGACCACACCAAAATGCCTTCAATTCCCCCTCAATCATTTACAGCTATCTATCACAAATGACAGTCAGGAGCTCAGAAACTGTCAACACACTTTGCTGAAACATTCCACTGTGATCTATAGCACTGAGGGCACCAATAGGTCACACACACACACACACACACACACACACACACACACACACACACACACACACACACACACACACACACACACAAACCTTTATTTGCACATATTTCTGCAGTTCCTTTGCAGTTACCAAGTGATCTAATCTCATTAGTGATTCCCATCAGTTGATTAATCTCTTATTCTCACCATCTTGATTTAAGCATAAACAAGAACTTTACAATCACCGCCACGTTTAAAGGTGATTCCTGGCAAGCAGAAATATTTCATCCCCTTCAAGACCTGCTACAAACTCCATGTCATATTTGAAACTGAAATGGCAGTTTCACGGTGTGTAACTCATAAATGCTTCCTAGCTGATCTGATCTTTTACAATTAATGACAGTGAAAGCTGAGGTCAGAGACAAGGCTTAGAATGTTTTTCTTCTTCTTCTCTGTTTCAATTTGCACAGTGTCATTAAAGTCATGGGAATGCAAACTGAATTCTGACTGTTTGTGTATTCTTAAACGCTCACCATGACAACACGACGGATGCCTACTGTGAAGAAATTGCATTCGGTTTCATTCTTACTAATCGTGCACACCCCAGCTTCGACACGTGGCTACTGAGAGACGAATTGAGTCGCGGTAGGAAACTTAAGAGCTTTGCCACACTTTAAAAATGTCTCTGAATGCAAATAAAATAAATAAACAGGCACTAAATACGTGAGGCTGAACTCCGGTTTGTGTGATTGAAGGGCCTTGGATGTGATATAAATTAAGAACACAGACGCCACACATCCAATTAAATGTTTTATTTTTTTATTCCCCCAATCCTGGCAAAAGTGAAAACTGCCATGGATGTAAAGTTAAAAAGTCAGTCACCATGACGATTTAGTTTCTGGCTGATATCCACAAATTTTCACTGCCTAATAAACTGCATGTATTTCTATTCTACCGAATGTCAGTGATTATAAAGCAGGGTTTGACTTGCTCAGTACAATAAAATAATATTTTACTGTAATGTACTTTTATGACTAATTGTAAAAGGAAAAAGAAAGAACAGACCAATAAGCCACTAAGCAATCATCCTTTCAACAGGCTACATGATTGATTTGAGTCAACTGTGGTGAATTTAATGGATTTCATACACAGTGAACCTAGTCAGCGGCTGTGCAGTGGCGCTCTGTGAAAATGATTTTCCTCCATTTAGCGTTCCTCAACAAAAATATGTAGAACATGATGAGACAATAATGTCTTGCATCAGAAACTGCGGATAACGCAGACCTAATTACATACTACAGTAATTGTTGTTATGGTTGAGAACAAACAGCACTGAATTTAAAAGTTTTTTTTTTGTTTTCTAAACAATCGTATATGTATTCAGGCTTTCCTCCCTGATGCTTTCTACCACTGGAGTCATTTCAAGATGAATTTAGGGTGGCTGGTTGGATTGATTTTTACAGTTCACGTAAGCGACAAATGTTCTTTCATCTTACTCTGGATTTCCATGTGCGTTCCTGGTAGCAGGATCCTCCGCCTCCAGCTCAGGATTGGTGTAGCCTAGAGTACCTGAGTAGCTTGCATCCTAAATAAAAAAAAAAATCACTTCTCAGAGAATGTAAATCCTTTTTTCTAAGCATTTTATCTCAGGAATGCCCCGATAGGAAGACAAAGCCAAAGGCCGAGCATTTATTTGCCACATATACATTACAAAAGAGTGAAAATATTTTCTTAGCATATCCCAGTAGTAAATTGGGCTCCGAGTGCAGGGTCAGCCATGATACAGGACCCTTGGATCAGAGAAGGTTAAAGGCCATGATCATGGACACAACAGGGCTTTAACTGTTGAGCTATCTCTGCCACTGTGATTAAAATGATACAAGTCATAGACAGTAGATGGGGTTGCAATTTATAACAGGGTACCATGCACAATCATTCAAACCTAGGGGCAATTTAGTAAAACCAATCCATTGTCTAGCCTGTACCAGGCAACTACAGTCCAAGATGGTCAAACTCCATAAAGTGGAACCATCTGAATCGTTTTCAGAGAGGTTTAACCTCCAGGATGTTGCTGAATAAAGATTACATGAAAAAAGCTCATGAAAAATCAATGTAAATGGATTTTTATGCAGATGTACATGCACTTTAGCTAAATGCTTTTTTAATAGTGAGTTTTCTAGACTAAAAAGAAATGCTTGACTTATACTGAAATTCTAGCACCCCATTGAGGTGACAAACTGCTACTGCATTAGCTCTTTCATGGGAGCTTATAAACTTAATTTATTTTAAAATATTCTAACAATCACAAGAAAAATCAGCTGCTCTTTTAATCTTCAGATAGAAAACTGTTTATCCAAATTTGCACGGATGTGCATCACTACGGATCACCATCACTTCACCACCTTGGTACTTCTAAATTCTTAGTAACAGTGAAGAATTAACATGGGTGAGTCACAGAGTGTAGAAAGCATGCATTTGGCATGATTGAGAGCCATATGGACTTGGGGGTGTGAGGGTGTCCACATGGTCTGTTACACCATGATCTGAGGCAAGGCTGACAACATTACACTCCATTTCGCCGGGATAAATGATTGCTAGATGTTCAGGTGAAACATCTTGAAGTGTCAAAAAACTCTAGGTAATGTAGTGCTTATATGCATTACTGTGCTCTGTGTGTGTGTGTGTGTGTGTGTGTGTGTGTGTGTGTGTGTGTGTGTGTGTGTGTGTGTGTGTGTGTGTGTGTGAGTGAGTGAGTGAGAGAGAGAGAGAGAGAGAGAGAGAGCTTCAAAAAGTGCAGCAGATGAAAATGAGTAAACATGAATCATCCAAAGTTCTGCACTCCGAAAGCTAAACTTTCTCCATCACACACTCCTCTTTCTATTCCAATGGAAACTATCCAGTAGTCACAACGTCCATCAAACAGACAGCTTCTCTCTAAAACCTGAGCGGACCCAACGGTGTGGATGATGATTCCAACATGGCGTCCAAGTGAGATTTTCATTTACGCCTGGCAGAAACATTTCTCCAACAATGACACGATGGAGTGATTCAGCCAGGACAATTCAAAACATTCTGGTTGCCATGGACTACACTGATTTAAGTTAATAAAAAAGCCTGCAATGAGAACCATCCACAAACATGTCAAAGTGTACATATACGAACCTCAGATCATAACACGCACTGAAGAAAAAAAAAACTTGTTGAATTTACTCAAATCAAAGACGTAGAAGGTTTATAAGAAAATAAAAGGATGAGAACGAAGATCTTAAAGAAGAAGTAGTTTATCCTAGTATCCCAGCGTAGCATTGACAAAATACATGAAATACTTCAGGTTCATTGGAGTCAATGAGAAGCTAGATAAAACCTGCTCAAACATTTGATACTGTTCTATGAAGTTTAAATGGGGTTTCGTTCTAAATGTATATTGAATGTAAGTACTGTGTATTTTCCAAATGACTGGGTGATACTACCGTCTAGCTGGATGTCTTTAATGTTGATAATGTACACCTTGGCTTGGTATTAGAGGTGTTATCACCCAAATGGTCATTTTAAATGCTAATCATGGTCACATATACCCTCTGATTAGTGACGCTCATCGATGTCCTGCTGCTGCTCCCATACTAACAATTACTCAAGGTTATTTATTTAGATTTATAAACATATTGCCTTATAATACTTAAGACTTTTCGGGAATGAGCTCTTACTGACGTATATCTTGGAGTGGGATAATTTCTTACAGGTTCCATGCAATTCAACTGAGTACCATTAACATGACTCGTTTTCTTCCATGATGTCTGAATAAATTAAAATCCTGAGCTCGTACCAGAGCTGAAGCCAAAATCCAACGTAACAGGTTTACGCTAATACTATGTGACATGATCTAAATAATTTAATCTTTAATCAGAAACTTGTTTAAATGAAGTTTATTATAAGCAATGAAATCACGTTTTGTTGAGAAATGTATAATTTCTATTTAAACTACACTTTTTTTTTTCTTAAATTTGATTGACCACATATTCTTTCATTTCAGTGTGGGGGAAACTTGGACCCTGAATATTTAAACATGGTGCCTGGATATCAGTTGGGATCGGGGTGTTTGTATGTTCACCTTATCAAGGTTTATCTTGGGAACTCCAGGCTCAGTCCCTGAAGGGTCTTTGTTAGTGTCTCTCGCCTCCTGCAGATGTCTCTGTCGGACGATGTACTCGAATGTACTCAGTCTGTTCCACACTGAGAGAAGACAGATGAAGAGAGATGAAGGGAGATGAAGGTAAAACAGTGATCACACGGAGCGCTAACTCCATTATTTCATGCCTTGTGTGATTTTTCTCTTCAACAAATATGAACTGAAGAGAGCTGAATGTGTGTTGTGATGATGCCACATGGCGTGTCATGATCCGAATCTATGGAAAATCTGATATGACATGAAGTTGGTTGTCTCTTTAACATTATTTGGGTTAAAACATACAGAATTATTTATCCTGTTATTGTTTTTTAGATTTTATCAATACATTTTCAACACACACAAAGACACACACACACACACGCACACGCACACACTCTTCCCTCCTGCAGTATCATTATACAGCTTTCCAGAATCATAAACAGCAAATACTGACTCCCTCAATATTTCCTCTTTTCATTATTTTATTTTATTTATTCTTTATTATTATTTTAATAGGACTCGCTGATTGGTACTCTGTCTTTTCCACCACATATTAATTCAGAGTAGCTTCATGAAGCACTCGAAAGCCAGATGAATTATTATTATTATTATAATCAGTACTTATTGGTATCATGACTGAAGAGAGAATCACTTCAAGAGTGAGGATCTGGCCTGTACTGTGCCTCACCATGAGCAATTAAACAGCAGGCAGCCTTGGAAACACTGTCTTAATATAAAACTGGTTTAAGCAACAACCCTGACTATGCCGGGTTTAACTAAAGCGAATAATCGTGAACGAGCAAGTGCTTGTTTTTCAAGTCAGTGTGAACTTAAACATCTTCCACCATCATCACACTTATACAATGTTTTTTATATATATAATTTACACCAGTATTTAATAGCAAGTCTTGAAGCTTGCATACATAAAACCGAGCTCTAGCTAGTAGTTAGCATAAATATGTTATATCAGCATGATTTACTCCAAAGCGATGATGAGTTCTCAGGAGGCCTGTATATATGACTGTTAAGTAACTTTTTTTTTTTAAATTTTGTAAGAAAAAGTATACGTCATTAATATGGTGTAGATTTCTATCTTGGGGTGAATGTTTTTCATCTCCTGTGCTTTATAATAAACCAGGGGTAAAGCTGTAACAAATGTTTTCCACCAGAGGAGAGTCTTAAATCCAGGAAGAAGATATTTGTGCTTTAAATCTTTTCAGCATACAATGTAAGTGAAGGAATTGTTTTTGTGAACAGGAACTAACTTCTCACAGCGGCATGCAGAGGCGTAGAAGCTCGTGTTAAGGCTATAAGTTGACATATGTCATTCACTCACTGAGATAGACATGAAAACAGAGTAAATGTCCGAGCAGCAACGAGGAAAGAAGCCCCATGGTGATGGTCACTCCTGCGAGGGCAGGAATGGCTGGACCTGCTGTAGATACTGGAGCCACCGGCAAGAAGACAAACCACACCACGGATTCATTCTTCACTGAAGGAAGGAGGCATGAAATTGGCAAAGAAAGAGGCAGAAAGAAATATGAGTCAAATCAACGTGTATTAGTTTAGATTTTGGCGAACATTATACTATATAATTTGTGGAATTAAAGATGTTTTATGGGTCAGATTGCACATCCAGGTTTATGCCATATAACAGGATTCTCCAGTAGATATTATAAATTAAACTAACTTACTATCATTATTAAATATCATATGCAAATAATTTCTTCTCCCTCTTCTACTTTTGGCCATTTTCTCCTCTGCTAAAGAAACGCTTAAGCCTATTAAAAGTCCTCTTCAATACCCCTAATATTTTTTAACCTTATGAGATTTTAAGGGTTAAGATGCTTTGTGAATAACTTTACTAAAACTTAATGGGGAAACGCCCACATTTCTAAGAATATTCTAAAAAAAATTCACTAGGAGAAACTCATTACACTGAGAGTTCTCATAAATACAGGCTCTGGTCTCAAAATGAGAGAAATATAACCAGAATGAAGGAGAAAAATGTCTTTCAATCAAACCTACAAGGAAAACAGTAAAAATGATTTATTATTTATTATTATTATTTAATTTAATAATAATCAATATTATTAATAATATTCAATTGAATTTAATTTATTTAGCACTTTTAAAGCTAAAGCAGCTTCACTGAACATGCAAAATATCAATGCTACTACTTTGCTAATGCAAAATAAAATTAGTTGTAGCGCCGCTAGTTAAATAATGTAGTAAACTGTTATATAAACGCTACTGACAATCTTCATGATGAGTGTTTTGTCATCAGTTCAGAGCACATCAGCGCGTCCTACCTTGCTGGAAATGTTTATCGGTACGAAGCTTCGACGGATCCAAAAAGAACTCGATGAAAATGTAAGTTGCGATGATCACGACTAAAAATATGCCCAGTAGAGCGGATATGACGCTGTTCAGGAAAACCCTGGGATGGAGAAAAAAGAGGAAAGAGACGACAACAACAGTAATAATAACGATAGCAGCAAAACAATGTAGCTTTACAGAAATATATAAAAATATAGAAACTCTCTGAGACGATATGAGGTAGAAACTTTGGGAGGAATCAGACTCAAAGGGAACCCATTCACATCTGCGTGACACTGGAGAGCAGGATTATAAATCATTTCCCCTCTATAACTCTGTACTTCATGGTCAAAAAAGTAGAACTATATAACCAAAAAATTCCTTTTAGTTTGAACATGAACTTGATTTGGTTGAAGTTATCAACTGACACAGGCTTGAGGGAAAAACTGGAATCCTACAGCACTAGACCTTGTTATAAAGCTATACAGAGAATAAAGCATGGTGTTATAGGAGTCTAATCAGTAATGAAGCTTGAAGTGATGAAAAGTCAAGGAAATCACACCAAAGTTGACTAGAGATTAGATTTTTTTTTAAATAAAGGGTCATTTTGAATGTGCTTTATATTAACAAGCTCCGGAATGTTGGCTTTACAAAAATATGATTCTCAGTGCTGCAATGAAGCAAAACAAAATAGTGCCAAACTAGCAAGGCATCATGGGAAGCCATCTGTTGTGCCCTACTTTAACAATCCCAACATATTGCGTATCCATGATTCAGAAGGTCTCACCAATAGTTCCTGCTGCCCACACAGTTGTTTAGCCATCTGCAGTGGTGATCGAAACTGGCCACGCACTTATTACAGGCGCTGCAGTGTTTGGATTTCGGACCTCTGAAAACAACAGAAAAACACCACAATGAATTCCTGACAATAAAACACACTCGAACTGAAGGCCTTAGCAGAGCCGCTGAGGGATGTGAAGCCTGCTGGCCGCCCAGCGCTAACACCATATGCTCGTGTGTTGTTCCTCCCTTTCGATGTGATGCTACAGATAGATCGTGTAGGCGCGTAAGCAAACCCTTGGCTTTACTGACTGCTCGATGAACTCGTGCTACAAATGTAAGTGTCCGAAGCAATTCAGGTTGAATTTGCTAATTAAAACACATACGTTGTGACAGAACCATGTGATAGAACTTAACCATGCGATAGAACTGAACCTCAACGCAATTAGTTCTGAATTATCCAGCATGATTTGAGCATGCATTTACGAATTCCAAGATTACATTTTTTTTAATAAAAATACACGAAGCATGCGCCCGAGCATTTTATTGACAAATTATACATATTTTTTTTCTTGAATCTGATTTTTTTTTTGCATACTTACACATCCACCTCACAGAGGTAACAGTGGCAGTTCTCGATGACATGTGCGTGTTTTGTGCGGTCAAACGCAGGCAGTGGTCCTTTGTAGCTCTTTGCTCTAACGTTATAGTCTGCGGGATCGATGGAGACAGCGGCCAGGTGCACAAGCAGGTGACAGACGAACGTAATACCTGTACACTGAACACTGGGTTAAAGTTGAATAACTGGAGGAGAATAAATCTGAACAATAACACATGAGAGTTATACATAGTTTAATTTAATATGTAATAATTACATATAATATGCATCTTAGCTCAGGTTATTCGAAAAGAGCCAGTGCGGGTACAGGTATTAATTTCTATCAAGCAGGAGCCAAACCTGATTCCACTGGTTTAATTCTTAACTCAGCTGTGTACTCTGCTTGGTTGGAATAAGAACCTGCATCCACACTGGGCCTTTCTGGATAAAATCGTTGTGCTTTTGGAAACAGAACATATAGAAAACTGTTTTATAATTACTTTTTCCTACTAGATTTTTTTTTCCCTTTCTTGCTTGTACCTCAGGTCTGGACGTTCGATTGAAGCCAGACTGTACAGGAAAGTGAAGGTAAGCTAGTCAACAAAGATTTCACCGCTGCTGAAGGTTTATATAAGGACAATGTCCAAGCTCAATGTGAAAACTGACAACCCTGACCCTTTGAATCAGATCAGATTTCCTGTGTGAACGCATCATTTACTATTCCGAATTATTTTCCCACCTCAACATTTTAACCCAGGTGTCCACCTCCATCACAAAGGATACAATATAACCAGCCGGGATCCAGTGTGACGGCAGCAGAGGGATGAAAACTCCAAACCCTGTGACTGCAAAGTAAAGGTAGAGAAGCCACGCCAAAAGCTGGAAAGGGTGAGGAGGCCAGCTCCACCCGTTTGTCCTGGAGCACAGGGGCACATTGGCTCGTCTGGGCACTTCATCACTGACAGGCACCGTGCGGTTTGGGTTCCTGCTGCACAGGTCCATGGGAGAGTGGCCCCGAGTTCTCCGGTCTCTGAGGCACTATTGTAGCAAACACAAGCACAAACCTAATAATTCAGACTCACTATACTCTGCCATGCTTTTAGCTAAGCCATCCAAGCAATTATGAGCACTCTGGCTGCATTATGAGGCCCAATTTTTGGACAGGACATGCTGAGCACAAAAACATTTCAAATGCAATATGTGGTAATCTCCAGATAAAAAGCTTAACCATGTGTTGGTTTCAACCTTAATCCTACAACACCACTTTCAATCTGAGTTTTGAGGAGATCAAAGTCTATCCTTAGGTAAAATAAACCACCACAATATAAAAGAAGAATCCAAGCTGTGACCTGAAGTCAACACTTCCATCTGTTTCCTGTTCCATACAGTGCCTGTGACTATCGTAACCTAGACATTAATGCGCCCGATCACTACCAAGGATAATCATGATGTTACAACACTCACCTATTCACTTATTCACCGGTGACTCTCCATTAGAGTGTCAGTAAATTATTCCACCTCATTTCAGTTCTCGCCAGCTTCTACCGACAGAAATTCCAGTCGGTCCCTGTCCATCACTGGCTCGATACCTTCAGCACTGAAGCTTTGGCTTTTTTCTTCCTGAAGTAACGATTGCTGACAAGCACCATCGTCATGGTCAGAACTTAGTCATGAAGGCCATGAACAAGAGACATGCTCATCGGGAAGAATTGTCTGTAACAAAACGTAATTTTTTTCACATTATGTAATTAACAATTAATAATTTATTTATCAATATGCAATTCTTCATGAAGGTTTCACAAAATTGTCAAAAACAAAACAAAACTTGTGCAAAAAAAATCTTGCCCCGAAAATGCCTAAAATTACTTTTATTCTTCTTGCTACAAAATGCCATCCAAGCAATTATGAGCACTCTGGCTGCATTATGAGGCCAAATTTTTCGACAGAACATGCTGAGCACAAAAACATGTCAAATGCAATATGCAGTAATATTATATTAATATAATATAATTAATCTAATCTAATATATTACTACATATATTATTTTTATAATATTTGTTTGAACAATAACAGTTAGGAGAAGTATAAGATATTTACTTATCTCTAAATAAATAAAAGTCATGTAAAATTCATCTCAATCTTTTGGCAATTAAAGAAACAGAAACAAACAGGTTACAAACCTTCTTTCTTTCTTTCTTTCTTTTACAGTCGGGTAATTTCAAGATATTTTTTCTTTGATTAGTGTATTGCTGCATTTAAGGATTTTTTCAAAAATTAATAAAAATGGAAACAATAATAACATACATAACATTCACTCAGATGTTATAATATTAATAAGAATATTAATGATATTAATAATAATAATCATAAAATAATAACTATTATAATAAAACAACAATAATAAAACATAATAGTAATAATAAAAAACATAATAATTATAATAATAATTATAACAACTTTACACTATAAAACACTTTACATTTCTCCTGATTATCTTCTCATATGCCAGAGTGAAATGTTTTATTTATTTTTAATAAATTATTTTCCCCATACCAATTTACCAAGGAAAGGAATAAATAAAATGACCCGAAACTTTAAGGTCAACATCCAATATCTCAGGGAATAAAAATTACATTTATCTTGCACTTTATATCAAATTATTTAGTTAATGCTGATCTGCACAGAGTATCACAATAAACTAAAATATAATTAAACATATAGTTTACAGAAAGATACCTTTTGCTTCGCTTTACATTGCAGCTGATGGCAGATACGAGACCCTGGATATCACCGGCTATAACGCATATATTGTTATAGTTCTCACTCCCGATTAAACTCCTACTTTTACTTGTACTTAGCTGGAAAAGATGCGCAAGCAAACAAAAACAATCTGCACCGGAATAATTAGGGTGAATGGGATGTGAGAAAGCAACAGAAGTGACGTATATCCGGGAAGAGCAGGCGCGGGTGTGGGTTCAAAATAAAAGCATGTTATATGTTCTAGTCAGTGACATTATTATTATTATTATTATTATTATTATTATTATTATTATTATTATTATTATTATTATTATTATTATTATTTAGTATTTTATTAATTAACTACCCATATTCTGTACCTCTAATAGTGTGACGGGAAATCCCCAAAGCGCTGGGAGAACAGGGAAACTTTATATAAACATGTTACATGTAAGAATATGGTCACCTGATTATCATATTCACTGGAACTATGAGGCCTAAACCTTTCAGCATGACAGTGGTTATGTGCAGAATGCAAGCTCCATGAAGACACGGTTTGCCAAAGTTAGTGTGGAAGTGTCCTGCACAAAGCCCTGACTCTAACTCAACCCCACTGAACTGATTTTTTTTTAATTAAAATCACATTTATTTTATTTAATTGTTCTTTGTTTTTATTATGATTTTATCGTGTGTCTCTTATTTTTACATATATTTTTCTCTCTTATAAATTGTTTTCTAATTTCTAATGTAAAGTACTTTGAATGACCTCTGTGTATGAAATGTGCTATACAAATAGACTTGCCTTGCCTTGCCTTGCCTTGCCTTAAACACCTTTGGGATGAACTGGAACACTGACTGCACCCCAGATCTCCTCACCTGACATCAGTTTCTTACCTCACTGATACTCGTGTAGCTGAATAAACACAAATCTCTTAGTTGGTAAAAAAGCCTCCCCAAAAGATTACTATAGTGGTTACTATAAAAGCAAATAGCATGTATGGGTGTGTTTGGCTGTGGGTTTGGTGTACACTCGTTTCTATATTAGTCAGTTTCAGAGCTTTTTAACAGTATACATTTCTTCTGACATGGGAAAGTCTTCAAAATAGGACATCCAGATTTTGGTCATTCCACCTCATTGGTTATTTTTTTATTTTATTAACAGAATTCCCAGTTGTTCCTCACTTAACGTTTCATGCCAGGGCTAAATAAGCAAATGGCATCATTACTATGACCTGAATAATTAAAAAAATAATTCATATTAGTGCTTTGCTCTCACAGCTGTGTTACATGTTTAAGCCCAGCAGATAGCAGCAGAGTGATGTTCATTCAGTTACCACACCAACACAGGGATAGTCTGGAAGGTTATGAATTCATATTTTGACACCATCAATCTACTATGCTTGGGCCATTCAACTTGACATTTAACCCTCAGTTACTCAGTTTTGTAAAACTGAGCTGTGATTTAAGCCTCAGCTAAATGAACTGAATGCAGATACTGTACATATGGGCCATTTTGCCAAATCTGTGCCATTTTCTTGTTGTAACTCTTTTAAATTGAACTTCATATTTTATCTTTTTTAATGATTGAATCTAATAACATCTATATTTCACTATTCAAAATGTGTAGTGGTCCATTTCAGGCAAATTTAGTTAATTTTTTACATGGTTTCTT
The DNA here is from genome assembly GCF_022655615.1 of Tachysurus fulvidraco. Classification (NCBI taxonomy): domain Eukaryota; kingdom Metazoa; phylum Chordata; class Actinopteri; order Siluriformes; family Bagridae; genus Tachysurus; species Tachysurus fulvidraco. Next base: position 5,249,411 of record NC_062518.1, read on the forward strand.
AGTAGAGGATAGATGTAGTTTTCTCAATCCTGTTACAAAAACTTGTGTGATTTTAAATAGCATGTTTAAAAGCATGTTGATTAATTCCTTTGTTTTCACCTCATGAAAGTTGTTTTTTGTTTGTTTGTTTGTTTGTTTGTTTGTTTGTTTGTTTTGGTTTATTTTTTTTTTTTAGGAAATTCTTAGTTACATGTTCAAATAATTCAGATTTTTTCAGAGCTGGGTGAATAACCCAAAAAGATTTATTTAAAACAACAAAACTACAACATATTACAAACATTGACACTGACAACCCAAAAATGTGACATGTGACAACCCACATGTCAAAAAGACACACACATTGCCGGGCCCCAATGTTCCAACTGGGAATTGTGCACCCTTGACCTTGACACTGAATGTAAGGGCCATCATTATAAAAGTGGATTGTGGGGACCTCTGGATGTGCACTGTGAATGTAATGACAGTGACTGGTGACAGATAGTGCTACAGTAGTTTGCTTAGGTGGGGTGTTTTATGCAGATAAATCACACCCCTGTCCGATGCTGCATGCTGGTAGCTATTTCTGCACTTTACTTGCAGAGGTAATTTTCAGAAAAGTCGACATGAATTAAGCATTCATAAGCCTAGTCTCAGTGTCCTGTAGTGAGTAAACTGTTTGTTGACATTGAAAGTGTGTCTCTTAAACCTCTGCAGCAGCAGGTTCGGCTTTTCCACCGTTTTTTATTGCAAACTCTGAAACTCTTTTTTAAATGTTACTTCAGTTATTTTGCAATTGGAGTCATTTTTGTGCTCCTTATCCCCAATTGTCCAGTGTACAGTAAATAAGACACTTGATTACCTGCATCATACTGGCTGGAGACTGGAATTCAGAACATTTTCCCTAAATGCATTTTATATTATCTGTGTCACGTGTGATTGCTTTTACAAGCTCATCTTGTTCAGATTGACTGTGTTGATTAATTTCATGTGGTGCAGCTTCTGCACAAAAAAGCCCAGATTGTCATATATCTTCCACATGCATGTGTCCCTATTACTCAGAGCTGGGTGAATAACCCAAAAAGATCAGAGCAAACAGAGTGTACAGTGAGTAAGATATGGAGCCTTCTTTTTCCACCAACTTCCAAAACTTCCTGTGCAAATTGTTCAGGGTATCAAAAAGAAATTGTCTTTGTTTTTTTTGTTTTTCTTAAATTAAAAGAATTAAAAGATGAGCCATGTACAGTCTTAAAGCTACCAACTTCCCTGCTAGTATAACTGATTTCCTGTGCCACTGTTTCTTGATTCCTCACTCATGCTGGAAAACAAGCTTCCAGTCAATTTCAAGATGCAGGAAATGGTCTGACCATGTAACATAAAAGGAACATTTAAGTAGCTTCTTCTTCTTCTTCTTCTTCTTCTTCTTCTTCTTCTTCTTCTTCTTCTTCTTCTTCTTCTTCTTCTTCTTCCTCCTCCTCCTCCTCCTCCTCCTCTTTGTTCTTTCTTAAGCTCTCCAGAAGGTTATTCAATGAGAACAATTTTAAATATATCCAGAAGTCTTACACTAATGTCTTTCTGTCAGACATCAAAAGACAAACATTGTACTTGTTTGTTTGGGATTGTTTATACCCAGGATAGTGGGATAGTGGTATAATATTGATGCATTTTTAGCCTAATTGCCCCCAATGAGCAGCCATGCTAATTTCCTGTGTTCCTGAATACACTATATTACTTCATGCACAAACACACATTTAGATAAATCCCATTTGAAATCAGGATGGTTTCCTTAGCTAGAGCTCTGGTCTCACCGGAAGATGAGGTTTGTTTTCATTTTATGGAATAGTGATTAGTGTGTAGTTGTAGATGCTTGCTGATAGCTGTGGTATTTAGGGCAGTATCAGATTTTGTTTACTTGGAAGGTACAACATGGATGAGTAACCTGGAGGCTCACAGACCATTCTATTTGTATTACTGCATTGCTCTGACATGCTAATTAAGAGATCTTAAGAGCTTCACAGTACACTGAGAAGAGCAAGTATTCTGGGAAAGGAAGTAGCACCAAGTGTTAAACTCTGGCAAGTAATGTGTAGATCAGTGTGTATTACATGACGGAAGTTATGTATACAAGTTGCCTTGCAAAAGTTGCCACCCCCATTTGGAGGAGAAATATATATGGAAATACATATTGGGTTTCAGCTACATGAATATTTATGCAAGGAATTGTATTGTATTGGACCCAAGAAATATGGTTAATGTCATTAATGTTTGATTTGTGTAGATAATTATTTTTAGAACCATCATAAAATTATCTTTGTTCATTTATATAACTTGCATTTATACTGGCTAACTGCAGAGGCCTTCCAGCCTTCCAGGGAACTTTTCCCCTCTCTTTAATGTAATTCCTGTATTTGCGTCCAAACTGATCAGTGGAAATGAGAATTGAGAGAGAGAGAGAGAGAGAGAGAGAGAGAGAGAGAGAGAGAGAGAGAGAGAGAGAGAGAGAGAGAGAGAGAGAGAGAGAGAGAGAGAGAGAGAGAGAGAGAGAGAGAGCTTAAGTGTTTGTGTGTGGAATGTGACAATCCGTCCCTGAGATCGGGACGGAAAACATCTGCCATTACTCAGAACCTCCTTTTTGCTTAGTTCTTTTTTTTTTCAGCTGTGGAATTTAATGTGCACTTGGACTGGCAGTTTAGTAGCAGTGCACCTGTTTTGCTCCAAAATCTGGCATCAGCATTTTTAGCGTTTTGAAAAAGGTCACACTTACAGGGTTCAACTGGGGACGATTAATAGATATTTTGCATAACACGTATGCAATGTTGAGTATGACATACTGCAAATGTGTTATACAATGTTTGGAATCAGCACAGAGACTGTTGCATGCGATGAAGTGATTTAGCCTCATTTAGCAACAGGACCTGACAGTGTCCTACAGGTTGTCCTGTAAAACAATGAACTATTTAAATCCCCATTCTCGTGAGAGGAAGCGGATTTCACTAGGTTTCTTTTAATTGGAGGAACAAACCAGGCCTGGCACAAAGCCTTGGAAGAACAGGATATTACCCTAAATTTCACTTACTGTAACTCTGCTTAGAAAAAGGTTTTGGAATGAAATGAAATTATGCATTTTTACTAATAGTAAAAAAAAAAAAAAGCCGTCATATTATTGTGTGGATTATTTCTGCATTCGACTCAACCGTACAAATAAATGAGTGCTCTCCAGAGCTTTAGAAATTACCTGCAATGTTATACCACCAAAGAAGTGTACGTTTTTTGTACAACTTATACTGCACAGAGGTATGGGGAAGCTGGAGCCTATTCCAAGGGACACTGGGAAACATTGCCATAGCATGCAAACTCATTGCAGGGCACAATCTCACACAGAAACACCCATTTACCAAGAGAGATATTTTAAAAATACTGATGAGCCTACAACTCATGTCTTCAGTCTAGGGAGGAAACCAGAGTACCCAGAGGAAATCACCCAAATCCATAGGGATGCCACAAAATCTCAGGAATACTTTGTCTTTGGCAGCTAACTGGCCTGAGATCAATATGTGTGCATGTGTAGGCGTGTTAAAGGTTTCAGCTCTAGAGAGGTTTCAAGGAATTTACAGATACAGTACGTGCATGCAAATACACATAGACATGCATACAGAACTCTCTGTCCTCTCTCGCCTCTGCTTTTCTGTCAGTCTCACTTTCACACCCTTTGCTCACTGACATTCACACATGCACGTAGCCTTTTGTCCGGTCACTCCAAACAGGGTGGTCTGCACTCTAGTTATATTTAGAGCTGAGATGAAACGTAAAGCATTCAGCATGGGTTTATAAAGTTTCTAGCAGCAATTGGACGTGGCACAAAAGTTCATGGCTTTATTGAAGATAAAGAAAGGAGGGCCACAATTTTCTGTGTAGCCTTTAAACAGAATTTATTTATTATGTCCTGCTGCCAGAAAATGATGTCTAGTTGTACATTTTGAGGGCCTCCAGACAGAATAAAATATAAAAGAATAAAAATGTACTACTCACTAATGAATACTTTTTTCAACTAGTTGAACTGATTATGCCAATGTGCTTTTTAGTGAAACAAATTCAGGATATTACACTTTTTTTCTTTTATTTGCTGTAGTTTAGGGTTTCAAGGACAAGGTTGCCAAACTGGTGATTAATACACATTTAGCATAAATTAATTATTAATAATTATTTAAAACATTTGAAAAAGCTCAAAAAGAAAACATATAAAACAAATGACATAACAGAGCTAGATCCTCTCTCTCAATCTGAATTTCACATGAGCTTTATTTGACATGACTGTGTTGCCAAAGTGTTTATTAATACACATTTGATAAAATTAATAAAAATGCACAAAACAATACAACGAATAAAAAAGGGAAGAATCTCTCTCTCTCTCTCTCTCTCTCTCTCTCTCTCTCTCTCTCTCTCTCTCTCTCTCTCTCTCTCTCTCTCTAAAAAACATTCCTTCTCTCCAAAAAGATAGAATTTGTGTAGATAATTATCTGCAGGAATTTTACAATCTTCCCTATGAGTGTAAGGAATATCTGTCTAAAGATGATTATTGGCTGCATTGAGTAAGAAATTGCCCATTGCCAATTGTCCATTACATCCCATCCTCACACAGACATAGTGAGAGCACACACCTTTTAATCTCAACCTGGACATGCACATGGATGAACTAAAACCCATCAAAATTCTGTTTCCCCAATGTTTACAATAAATCTTTTATACCCAATATATAGCTGAGGACATATACGAAAAGCAGAGATTACATTTAGAATTTATATTCTGTTAAATTGGACCCAAATAGAAATACAGGATGTTGCAGTTATTGAGTGCAATCTTCTGTTATGGGTTTATGGATGTTATATTTCTAGGAACAGTGGTCTGAGAAACTTGAATAGTCCTACACATGCTCCATTTCCCCTTGGCATGTTCATCGTCTTCTGTTAGTCATTCAACTTCATTGCACTACTGAGATTTCTGCCTGGAAATCTGGAAATAAAATCACTGTCAATCATTGTCCAGTGAAGGTCTTCTCTGCACAAGATTTGGATCTCTATAACCACAGTGTTCACTATATAGTAAAAGTCTTTTGTAGTCGTGTCTAAAAGCAAAGTATAGTCGCCACATTCAACAAATCCCAATATACTATGGGTGCTTTTCATTTCTTTATCCACATATCCCAAATTCCTTTCCTTTGCCTGCTTGGATGGAAGCAGGAGAATTTGTGTCAAATATCATTTATTATCATTGATTCTTTAAAGTGACATAATTTAAGGAGGATATTTTACACATCTGTATTTATTGTCACTGGCTGTGTCTATCATATGGGATGATTTCACATTAAATAAATCACTATGTCATGTTGTGTAATATTTACCTTAGATTAGATTTCTTGTTAGAATAGAAATAAAGAAAAAATGTTTTATTTAACAACCACTATTTTATTATTATTATTATTATTATTATTATTATTATTATTATTATTATTATTATTATTATTATTAAAAATAATAATAATAATAATAATAATAATAATAATTTTATTTGTGCAAAGGTAAGTGGAATTATTACATTGTAGGTGGAATTATTTTTTGCCTATTCTCCTGCAGGATGACAAGAATGCTGGTGTTATCCTAATAAGAAGTGGGCTTTTAGAGTTACATATTATATTCTATTTATTTTCAGAAGAGAATGTTTTTATTATTTATTTATTAGTAGTAGAAGTACTGTTAATAGTAGTGTTATCATAGTCGTGATATGCTTGCTGTATATGAGTCAGCTCCCATGGTTCACCTAAAAGAATCGCCTAAGAGTTAAGTGTTCTTAAATAGTCTAAATGCAACAAAGACAATTTAACCACTAACGTCTAATCCAAATTGGCTAAGGTTATGATTCTTTAAGCCTCATTTGATCATCTCTATTCATTCATTGTCATTTTTCTCCTACAATTCAATTCAGTTCAGATTTATTTGTATATCGATTTTAACAAAGGGCATTATCACAAAGCAGCTTTGCAAAAATATATTTATACAATGGAGATATAAATTATACAATTACATTTTAAATGTATCCCTAATGAGCAAGCTAGAGGTGACTGTGGCAAGAAACAACTGAGATGATAGTTGGATGAAACCTTAAGAGGAACCACACAATCCCACAGTCAACAAATATGAGTCATTCCTCAGTTATGAGGTCTTGTGTGTAGATGTGCTCTAATTTTTATTTTTTTTTTAAAAAAAAAACACAAATAGCTCTTGGCATTAAAACAGAAACCAATTAGACAATTAAACAAGGATAAAAGGCTTCTGAGAATTTATAAACAATCTCAACTCTGTCCCAGGCCTTAATGAGTTATCACTTTTTCATTATTTTTGATATGCTGGTTTTGGAGGTTGTACAATTATTGTGCTCCTCCATTCACCCACATCCCACGCCCACGCTCTGGAGGAACAGTTATTGCAACAATAGCATTTTTATGTGGTGATAAATGCTTCTTTTCTTCTGATTTTGCAAGGGAAATCCTCCACTAGTGCTGCTAGCTCACAGTAAGAGCTCTGTTCAGAATGTTGCTTGTGCTCAATGTGCTCTGATTTACTACAAAAGGCAGATTTACACCCTGTAGTGCAAAGGGAAGGCAACGTAGGGGGAGGAAGTGCATCACATATGAATTAGGACAATGGCATGTCAAAGTAGGGTCAATTGCCTTTGATTTTTGTGCATATATATATATATATATATATATATATATATATATATATATATATATATATATATATATATATGTCTTCCAGTACAGTCACTTGTTCTGTTTTTCCTTGGGAATTATGTTCCATAAAGGAAGAATAAAAAAGTATATAATAGAATATGAAAGTGATATATTGTTGTTGTTGTTGTTGTTGTTGTTGTTGTTTCAAGTTTTATTTATTTTAGCATAAAAGATTCCAAATGGACATTTTTCATATTTCTTTTCTTTTCTTTTAACAGCATAACACATATTTCTTAGTTATCTAACTTGCTGATTATTGTCAATTTTGGTCGAATACAGTTTTTTCATCAAAAAAAGTACAAATTTCATCAAATGGTTGCTGATTTACATAATGCATATAGGACCAAAATGGCAAGCACTATTTGAAAATGATCTATCTAATCAATATTTTTCTCAAGATTCTAGATCCTATATTCTTTATCTAGAGTTCTGCAGTCATAATTACGACTTGAGGGGTGATTAAAATTTCTCTAGTGGTAAATTTGTTTTTATGATAATTCTGATAGCGTGTCAAGCAGCATAAGACAAAAATACATAGAAGAAAAATCTACAAAGCTTTGCAAATCATTTGTTCATTTATCAGTTAGTAAAGAACTTGCTGTGTATCCTGGAAATACTGAGTGCAATTCAGGAACGTACACTGAATGGGACCCCAGTCCACACATACATTCCCACACTCATTTGTGGCTGTTTGTATTAGCTAATCTTAGCATGTTTCTGGCATGCTTTCTGGGGATTGGAAGGAAACCAGAGAACCGAGAGGAAACCCACATGGAGATCATGAGAAATTCCACACAGACAGTAACCCAAGCTCACGGAGCTATGAAACAGCAACACGGTTATCACTCCTTGTCTGCATGTATGTCTCTAACACAGACTAAACAACACAGATATACATTAAAGCAAAATTTAGCGCTCATTAAAAAATGCTCATTAAAAAAAATCTCTTATGATCCACAGCTTCCATGCGTAAAATTATTGAGGACTTCATTTTAAAGAATAAGTTCAGAGGAACACAGTGTAGTGAGTGCCATGTCAGACATCTGAAGAGGCCGAGCTTTTCAGAAAGCTGATGAATTCTAGTCACGGCTCACCTCATATTGTTCTGTGACTTCTAGCATTTCTTGAGTGTTGGAATAAAACTAGAACACTTTGTTCTCAGGCATACAACATCAACATGTGTTTTATTATTAAGATTTACATCCACAGGCAGCAGACGTTATAGGAGAGATTGAAGCACTGTGTTGGACTGAGATCAGTGTCCTTGTTTATTTATTGAATTATTTATTATATTAATAACACCTCTGGTGGAATAATCCTAGAACCAATAACTGGGAGAAATCTATGACAGATTTCTCTTCCAGTCACTTCCAGGCGCTGACTGATGTATTGTATCTATGTATTGTAACTATTCAATAGGGTTTTTAAGCACACATGAGAATGAATAAAAGATTTGCAGATTTGTCCCAGAAATATTGATGTATCACAGACTTGAAGTCACTTCAGGGATAAGGCATGGATGTGTAAATGAATAAAACTGAAGGGCAGGTACACAATTTGAGTCTGAATTTCACTAAATTAAGCCATTGTGGTATTAAAGTCAGTTTCTTCTGCCGCCCTATGTGCATGTGTTCTCCTTGTGCTTTGTTTTTTTTTTTCTTCTTGTTAACTTGTTTTCCTCCCTCAAGACATGAATTAAAGGCTGTTTGGCATCTTTATATTGTCCACAGTGTGTGTGTTTGTGTTTTAATTTTGATGTATTTTCATCTCATCCAGTGTGTCCCTCTGCATCCTGCATAGAAGCTCCAGGTTCCTGTGACCCTGTGTAGGATAAGCGTACAGAAAGTGAACAAATGGAAATATTAGCATCTCACGATAATTAGAAAGTTGACTCAAACTGATCTGTTTTTTTTATTTCATACATATTCTACAAGTCACATCAAATAGTTTAGCATATCATATGTTGAATATGTTCATATGTTTAGCTTGAGTCTTGGATTTTACAAAACATGCAATTGTACAAATTTCTGGCAATGTTTAGTTTTACATTTCTGTTAGTCAATTAGAAATAATCCAAGCTCACCACAATTGTTGAGAACACAGAGCACATAAAAGCCTTAGTTTCATATTATTGTGTCCAATCAAATTGTTTTTCCCCCAAATATATTTTGCAAATCACCCATAAAATATTGGCAGTTTTTTACTCTTGCATTCTTTGCTAATTTTCTTTATTTTGGAATTTAATAATTGGAATAATTTTATCTTGGCTTTCTCTGGGTCTCACAAAACTAAAAAATACAAGGGCAGTAAATGTCAGAAAGTCCTTAAATCACCTCACGGTATTTGAGCTTTTGGGGTTGTGTGAGGACATTTTCATCAGCCGAAATAACCTGAAACTGAATCTGTGTATATTAACCAGGTTTGCATATTCTGGTAAGGTTTGCCTATAGCCCTGCTCTAACCCAGGGTTTTGTGTTTTAAAAAAGTAAACCCGGATAAATCATGTCAGAGCTTTTGTATGTTTTGGATCATTGTCACTCTGAAAGCTGAAATTCCTATTCTTCTTACTTCAGCTTACTAGCTATATTCATGCTTCCCCTCAACTTGATAAAAGTCTCAGTTCTGGCTGAAGAAAAACAGTTCTAAAGCATCATGCTGCCACCACCATGCTTCATGGTGGGCATATTTTTTCCATTGATGTGCCTTTTTATTTCAACACACCTTTTAGAAATATTGAACTATTATACTTTTTAGAATGGGTCTCATCAGACCATAACACATTTTGGCACATTTGGCACACACTTTGGTTGATTTAGTTCTATGGTTTTTGTGAGAAAGGTTTCCCTCCAGCCGCCCTACTCCATGGCCCATAGATACTGATTTCAATTTTAGAGAGCAATCAATACTTCTCAGATATTCCTGCAGCTCCTTTAATGCTGCTCTAATTCTCTTGGCAGCCTCCCTGGTAAGTTTTTGTGAAATTTGGAGGGATTTTCTGATCTTGATGATGACATTGTAGTGCCCCATTTTCTCTATTAATTCATGATGGCCTTTATGGTGTTCCATGGAGTATCTAATGGTTTGGAAATTATTTTATATTTTTCTCCTGATCGGTACATTTTAACAAGTGAAATCATGGCTTCAGTGGTCAGATAAATGATGACAGCTGTATGATAATTAACTGGGAATATTATACTGAATGTGATAAGATCATTCTGAACAAGTTTGTGCAGAACCAAGCAGGTTTTTTCTTATATTCTTCTTAATTTTATATATGCTGTAATTTCATATTGAGGATGACAAATTTCTGACATGATTTATCTTGGTTTTATTTTTCTACATCACAAAACATGTCATTTTAACAGAGGTGTGTAAACGTTTATTATCCATTGTACCTTATTTAATGGTGCAGTAAAGGTCAAATATTTTAATTTTACAAGCATGAGCCAGATGTAAAGCCCTAGGACTTATTCATGTTTGGGAAGCTCCCAAGGAAACACTTCCTGAGGCCACACTCACTGTGGGCTAAATCTGCTCCCACTAAATTGTTCCTTTGTACCACATTGTAAAGCAGGTCTGTTTGTCTGAACAGCTTCACGGATAACAATTATGGAAAACAGGCCTGAATGGAACGTGTGCTCTTCGGGAAAATTACATAACACTTCTGTTACAACAGACATCTCAAGAGATCGCAATGGAAAATATTCTTTGTGCAAATAAATGATGCATATAAATGTTTCAAGCAGGAAGTGTTATCCTCTCTAGGTTCCTCAATTTTAATTCCCTGTAATCCAAAGACTTACAAAAGCTCCCTTGCTTAGTTGTTAGTTAGAGTTTCTTAGTAAAAGCTATTTTAAAAAGACATAAAATGACATGATGGCATAGCTTAAAAAATTCTAACCTGATTGCTTTGCATGTCAACATTTATCATGAAGATTTGATCTTCAACAGGCAAGAATGAATTTGTAATGAAATTCTGAAAGATGTGTAAACATCTCTCTTGTGTGTTGGTCACTATTTGCTTTGGTTAATGGTTTATCCAAGCAGGCTACAGTACACTACATTACCCTCAATGCTGATTTAACCTTTGAGTTTGTGCATCTGTAGACCGGTACAAGCTTCAACTTTACACTCAAACCAGTCATGTGCAGTCAAGGAAAAAAGTCGAGGAAACCTTAACCATCAACCACAATGGCAGGTTCACAACCTAAAATATACCAAATAAAATAAACACAAACCAACTCAAGTCAAAGTGTCGGGCAAGATAAAGAAAGTTAAGTAACACACAAAATTTAATTCAATCACCATAAAAATACCAAATAAATCCCCACATAATTATGTTTAGAGAAAAAAGACATAAAGAAATAAAGGACATTTGAGTGTCAAGACAAAATGGTGACAGCTTGGGGGTGATGCTGTTCCATGGCTTGAAATTAACTTTGTACCTACGCTGTTAAAGATGGGGGTGATAAGGCATCAGGCAGTGGGCCAGATCATTGGCCGGGCCAGTTCAACAAGCCTTGCCATAAAAATGTATAGAGCAAAACAGAACCAATATACAGTACATGCACGGCAACGAGGCTTCTACTACTGCCAAGTCCAGTTGGACAATAACACAAGCTGGTCAATAACACAAGCTGGTCAATAACACAAGCTGATAATCAGTCACTAAAGAAGATAACAGCCGCCATCACACAATCCTTGAAGTCCTAGCGGTCACTGAGCCCAAACGGACACAAAAGGCAAAGCTCCAAGACGGTCATAAGGAAACCAAAGCCCACTGCAATGCCTATTAGCTACACATTAACTGGGTAGGTACAAAACACACCAACAGATTAAAAGTTGTTAACTAAGCACATATTAACCCGAATAAACCCTGCATAACAAACAAACAACCTGCCACATGGTATTCACATGGTGCACCAGAAATAAAGTAATGCTAGGTGGGGGCACTTCCCTATGATGTCACTATGGCTGGGTTTATACCCTATAACCAGAGCACAGTTGAAACCCACCCCAAGTTCTTCTAGAGGATAACACTACACTAATACCACCGGGAACACCATCAGTTTGCAGACTAGCTCAGTCATATCTCTGCCGTAACTCAGCACATCTGTTGCTCCCTTTTTGTTGTCTCACTTTTGTCTTTAGGAGCTAACAGCAAAGCCTAACTGTTATCACTCATGCCCCCAATTTGTGCCACAATGTGTCAGTATTGATTTAAATATGTTTTTAAAGCCAAATCTATAACAGTTGTTTAAGAACATTGTTATCTTCTTTATTTAATCTTTGCTTTTTAGCCCATTTAGTTCCTTTCCCTCCTGCAGACCAGAAGAAGCAGCAGGCGAGCTAAGACAGTTTGTCCAGATGTCGGAACAGTGTTAGTTTTGTGCATATTGATGTGTTTAGCAGCATGAGACCCTCTTTATGGCCTGCTGTCAGAGACACTAACATCCATGGCATGACTCTGAGGATAGGCTATCAGCATACAATATTTTACTACCATCTCTCTCTCTCTCTCTCTCTCTCTCTCTCTCTCTCTCTCTCTCTCTCTCTCTCTCTCTCTCTCTCTCTCTCTCTTTTAAATAATATCATCTTTCTTCTCACATGGTATCCCTGGTCTTGTAACAAATTAATTGCTTAGTATGCAGAGCAATTTTTTTATATTAAAATATTTCTACTTTATCACATAATTGCATTTAATTTTTAAGAGATTTTGGAAAATTTGGGCAAGTGTGAAAGCTCTTTTTGAACCCTGGAGAAGTTGAGAGCACTGTATAGAAACTGTGGTCTGCAGCTCACTTGAAATGAATCACAACACGTCTGCATCAGTTGTGGAAGCTATCCGGTCTTTGGGCCGCATTCCAAGTAACAAGATTGCTTCATCTTGTTATGTTACTTCCTGTTTCTAGTTGAAACATGATGGAGGACGAGGTTTCACAGTTGGTGGAGGAGATAAAATGCCTAATTTTATGCCTAATGTTTCTGCATTATGGCATGCAATTCATCCAAAAAGAACAGATTTTGAATGTTCCCACTTTGTTCGTACTGTACCACTTATAAATAATAAAAATACAGCTGGAACCTATTGCCACAATAACAAGTGACATATGGGATAGCACAATGGGTCGGTGGTACTGAAAGAATGTATCTGTGTGAAAGAAAACCTGTGATTCTGATTTATAATTATGATAATGTTAATAACTCTAATAATGTGAATAGTTTTTTCTTCTATAGTCTGTATTATTTTGTTCTTTATTAAGTATATTGTATCTCCTCTTACTTCTTATTTTTAGTTTAGTTTCACTATCCTTATGTTTTCTTATTTCATTTTTTCATCATGTTTTGGAATAAACATTTTTATGTTTTTATTACATTCTGAAGCACTTTGGGTTCCAGGTAACAGCTTGAGATGTTCTCATAACTACATATTTTGCTGTTTATATATATATATATATATATATATATATATATATATATATATATATATATATATATATATATATATATATAATGTAAGCTTGAGAGAAACCTAAAAGGGCTGCTGGGAAAGTGCACGCAATCAAAATGGAAGTGAGGGACAGTCTGAAGTGAAAATTGCCTGAAGAATATCAAAGTGCTATCAGCAGTGCATTTATCATTCTCAGTCTCAAGGCTCGCTGAAGAATCTGGTGAACCATTAACAAGTCACGAGTCATCAAGCAAAAAAGGTGTTAATGTAACCTCATTTGTTGTATAATGAAAAACCCAGACTACCACTATGTCCCTGTGTCAGATCGACCCTGTCAGTACAACTTGCTCTTCTTGAGGTAGTGTCTAAAGCCAATTTAGTGCTATCAGCAGAAAAACAGATGTTATATCATATAGATTTACTGAAAGGTAAGAAAGTAAACTGCATCACAGGATAAGATCTTGCTTGAAAAGGCTTAATAAAGGGGGAATATATTTATATCTATATCTAGCTGTACAATGGGCAAAGGAAAATAAAACGTATAAAATGACCCCATCCTAAATACTGCAATGTCAGTATATAAATCAGCATAGTTTTATATTAAAGTCTTGACTTTTCCTTATGTTTCCAGCACATGAAGCCTTATTTTGTGCTTATGATCAGGTCTGCTCTCTTTTTGCTCAAAATAAACCAAACATAATTAAAGTTAAAGTTTAGAGCTGAACTCTTCTTAAGTTAATTAACACCACATTATTAAACATTAATCTATATTCTTTATATGTGTCAAAGATCGTACCAGCTGCAGTTAGTGGTTTTTCCATGAACTCGTTAGAAATCCTGAACCTGACTCAAATAGTATCATGTTGTTCAAGATCTCGCATGTGCCTATATTTACATGCCATAAAACAAAAACAAGGTGAATAGTATGCTGCAGACTATTAACTCATACCTGTGCTCTCCTTGTGGCAATAATTACTTTTAGCTGTGTCTGGAAAAGGGGTCTGCACTTTGTACTGTGCACCTTCTTACATTTCAAAGTTCCATTATTACCCTACCGTATACAGGATATCCGTCATGTGTGGGTTAAGTTAATGCTTCTTGTAAAATAGGTCTCTGTTTTGAATCAGAAACTGTCTCAGTTTAATGATGGCTTAATATTCATGCAACTTTAGATATGTAACCAAGATATACCTTAGTTCCAAGTATAACGGATATGAATCAGACTCAAAAGAGAACCCATCCACAGTTCTCAAAAAAAAAAAAGTTACGAAAAATATTTTTTTCATGACATTTAATTTCTTCTCAATATTTTTTTCAAAGAACCTTTCTCACTACAGAGAACCTTTTGTGCTATGGAAACATTCCATGGATGTTAAAGGTTCTCCATAGAACCATGCACCCAAACAAAGAACCATAAAATAACTTTTATTTGTATGGATGAGGATGTCATTCTATTCATTTCCACACGCTATTCATTGTGCATTATGAAAACTTTCAATAGGACTGTGATTAGAGGCAATGTGTTCAGTTTATGTTCCCAATCAATTCTACAGTCTTTAATAAAATGTCCTTCCATTCACTCATGACAATGCTTAAAGTGTCGAAGCCTGTTTGGTCACCCCTTGAAGGTTCTATGTACAGCCCGATTATCTTCCTCTCGGGAAGATAACATTTTTTAACAGATTTAACAGATTTCTCTGCTGTTTTTCTTGTGCACACTGTAAAAATTCCATGCCACTGTACAAAAGTCCTAGGTTCACCCCTGCGTTTCACTGAGTTCCCCTTTATTCTCTACATTTTTGTGTGGGATTTCTCCTTTTTCTTCCCACCTCGAATAAACATTCTGTTAAATGGATGAGTACAAGACGTCGCCCTTAGGCGTGAATATATAGATGAATGTGCATGTGCTTAGTGCCTTGCAATGAACTGGCATCTCATCAAGGGTAAGAGTGTGTTCCTGGGGTAGGATCCTGATCCATCATTAACCTGACCAGGATATAGAAGATGAATGAATTAATCTTATGTTTTGATTTCCCCAGATTATGACTTTCCAATATTACAGATAGATGCAGAAATGAGTTTTGGAGAACTTGAAATGTGTACTTGTCACTTGCAATGTGCATCAGATGTTGATTTGTGTTTGTTTATGTATTTAAATGATCCCTTGTGATTTTCATAACACCAGTTGTGGTGTATGAAGTGCTCTGCAATGAGTGTTTAGGGAATGAGAGTCCAGTGAAATGTGCGTAGAGAACTGACATATGTTGCAAGACCTTTCATCTTCCAGCAATTAGAGTCATGTGAAGATTTTTAGCAAGAGTATGTAAGTGATTAGGCAAGACCTCAGTGCCGTTAAATCATCCTGGACTTCAGGCACATCCAATACAAGTAAGGCACATACTTATTAACTATCCTAAATAAACTCAATAAAGCTAGGCACATACTTATTAACTTTCCTGATATATAAGCATTTGGGCACATATAAAAACTTTTTAATTTCAGGTTTCTATCCTTCAAACTTATATACTGTAATTGTTAACATGGGGCAGCTGAGGTAGTGGGAGAGTATAAGGGCAAGAAGACA
This sequence comes from Tachysurus fulvidraco, assembly GCF_022655615.1. NCBI lineage: Eukaryota > Metazoa > Chordata > Actinopteri > Siluriformes > Bagridae > Tachysurus > Tachysurus fulvidraco. Next base: position 5,265,209 of record NC_062518.1, read on the forward strand.
TCTGCTTCTAGTTATTACTGTATTTTGTATTTCACTCTTTATGTGTGTGTATTTCACTCTTTATGTGTGTGTGTGTGTGTGTGTGTGTGTGTGTGTGTGTGTGTGTGTGTGTGTGTGTGTGTGTGTGTGTGTGTGTGTGTGTGTGTGTTATTATCTGAAGAGTTCAGTGTAGTTTTCATTATGCTTTACTATATTGTGCAGTTTTGTAGTTTCAGCAGGTGAGCTACTGTATTTGCTGCACAGATTCTGTGTGCATGTGTAAACGTGCTAAAATTTAATTGTGTGTGTGTGTGTGTGTGTGTGTGTGTGTGTGTGTGTGTGTGTGTGTGTGTGTGTGTGCGCGCGCGCCTGCGTGCATGCGTGTGTGAAAAAGAACTGTCATGTACATGTAACAGACAGACAGACAGACAGACAGACAGACAGACAGACAGACAGACACACACACACACACACACACACACACACACACACACACACACACACACACACACACACACACACACACACACACACACACACACACAGGTTTTATAGCACATCTTATATCTTTTTACAATATATAACAATATATGATATACAATATACAATATATAATATATCAAGTTTGCAAATCAGCTAAGAGCATAAATAAATACAATTTCCTAAATTGGCACTGGATGTTTAATGAATCATTACACTTAATGGATATGACAAGTAGGCAAACAAGTTGGATCCTGAACTTTTTCAAAATTGTATATCATGGCATAGGTGTATGCTGCACTTGCACAAGAGGGATATATGATATCTTTGCCTGTCCAGCTTTACTGCTGCTTTCTTTCAGTCTGGTAGTTCTTTAAGCGAAGGATCAAAGGAATAAAGGGAAAAAAAACATTTGCTCAAATACACTTTTCAAATGGATCCAAATGTCCATAAATCATATTTTAATCAGATTTGAAACCACAAATTGAAAGAAGTCAAATTCAATATGTATTTTTGCATTCATATGGCAGGAACCTTTTTCTGCTGAAATTAGATATAATGAAAAATGGACTTCTTGCCAGAAACGTTATAGCAAAAGAACAAATGTTGTTAGATATCTCTGACAGAACAAACAAAAAAAGCAGAAGGCAAAGTAAGGACAGCAAGTCCATCTGTTTTTGCTAGCAAGTTGAAGTACATATTGAAGTTATGAAAAGTAAGAAGTACAAGAGAATGCCTCTAAAATGTAAAAAGCATGATATTCATTAGAGGTACTGTAGCCTTGAGAAAATGCCAAGAGGCATTAAACTGTCATCAAGACTATTTTGAGAAATAAACCAATTTAATTTGCTAAGCAATTTGTCACTTAGGAACTCAGTATGTGTTATTTCATACAGTATGTGTTTGATTTGCTATTAATCTGAAATCCTGAAAAGATTCAACTCTATTTTACAATTTTTTTGGATGGATAGCATATGTTTAACTCTTACTAAAATAAGATTGCAAAATGAATGAAGGTGGCTTTAATTATACTAAGAATTTCAGTCAGGTTTGGTATGTTTAAATGCATTAGTGCTTGTGAAGCCACCAGTCCAAGCCTGCATGTGTAACTTTCACTCACTGTTCCTATTCAGCATCGGCCTTCAGATCGGACTGTTATTTTTGGATGGAAGTATCCTTGGTGCTCAGTGCACCAAGAACAAAATCTAAATCACTCATCCAAATGTTCACTTGTGTTTTCATATTCTTCCTACACACAACCTTGCCTTTCTCATTAGGTTGTGCATCTTGGCGGGATGTTTGGCAGTCTGAGCCAATGGCTGTTATACTGGAAAGCTTAAAGTCTGTGTTTTAGATGTCGTTGATAACGTTGTTTTGACTTCAAAGAGTCAAGCTCTAGCTACATCCTGGCAATGGGACAAACAGGTGAAAAATAGCTCCTATCTTGTGTTCATCTTTTGCCCAGGCACAGTTCTGGGGCATGTCCAAAGGTGTTCAATTCTACCCACGAAGGGAGGAATGAAGTAAAAGTCACACTTCACCGAAGATCTTTTTTTTTATGTGTTGCACTTCACCATCATAACCATGCATAATCGTGGGTGCATTTCTATTTCAGTTACTGTGTTTGGAAATCTGAGATCAAGGAAGTTATTTTTAACGCAAAGTGAACTACCTGTTCCAGTAATCTGATTGTTTTTCAGTAAGAGTGATAAGAATGAGATAGGGTTATTTTTCCCTCTACTTAGTATACAACTCAAGAGATGCTCTTATGCAGGTAAGAATACGGGTTAGTAAAACTTGCACCAAGGCCTTAAATTGTGGATGGAGTTAGTTTGTGTACATTATTATTTATCCTCACTTGTAATTTTCAGAACTGTATACTAGTTGGTATATATATATATATATATATATATATATATATATATATATATATATATATATATATATATATATATACATAGGAAAACAAGACAAAGGTCAAGGCAAGACTTGACAACTTCAGCTCAAGTTCTACAGTTCAAGTACTGTATGTGACAGTAGGAAATATCAGCAAAGCTTCACAATGACTGAATGTCCATGAACTGCTTACGAACCAGAAAGTAGCTAGGATGTCCGTGTAAGTGTTAGATGTCACAGAAGGGGAAATGTCCACTGTCCTCCTCACAGTAATAAATCGTATTACAGACGTTATAGACCTGTCTGGTTATGTTCAACAAGATTTCTCTGATTTTTGTATTAGGATGCGCACAAGTTTGATTAGAACCAAGTCCAGTGTACAGAGATTCAGAACCAAGAAGTTTGTGCCTCTTAATTTAAGCAACTGTGCAGATAGTTTTTTTTTAAAAAAAAAAAAGGTTGTAGCATAATAAATCCAAATACAAAGAACCCTGAGTGTAGTTGCTGATCCAGGGAAGCTGAGGGTTTTTCAGATAGTTAAAGTACTTTATGTAATAAAAAAAGTTTAATAAAACACAATAAAATATAATTAGTTGTACAGAACAAATTAACTCTCTTTCTCCCTCTTTCTCTCTTTCTCTCTCTCTCTCTCTCTCTCTCTCTCTCTCTCTCTCTCTCTCTCTCTCTCTCTCTCTCTCTCAACAGTACAATGACTGCTTATAAATAATAAGCATGTGTACAGTTAAATGTTCAAACATTCATCTATTTTCATACTTTTTATGTCCTCTATGACCGCCTGAATCCATGTAACACCTCACAGACAGCAGTATGACTTGGTATTTAAATGTACTTCAAATAAATGCAGACATGTCACTTTACAATTTGGAAATAAATCAACCTTTGTCTTTTCCCAAAATTACAGCTGGCAAGACAGTGACTGAATGAATCTTTCACTCTGCACCTGTTTTAAATTAGATTTTTCCTCACTGTCCCACTTTGCCTTTCTATTTCGCACTTAAACAGATCAGCATTTTGCAGCAATGTCTGTTTTTTATTATTTGCTCTGGAATAATTGTAATCCTTGTTTCCAACTTTTTTTTTTTTTTTGCATGTACAAAGCTTTCTTTTGCCTGTCCAGGATTTACGTTCTATTTTTACTGTAACATAAGATGGTTGTGTCCTTGGGGCTCAAATTTATTTGCTTTGCTTCTACCTTTATGTACATGCATGTCTATTTCACGAGTTAATGCCATTTAATACGTCTCTTACTGATGCTATTAGATACTAAAGGTGTGACTATAAAAACAGATGAAAAGAGAGAACACTGAAAACCTGAACATAACCTCCTAAATCCTTAATGTTCATTTATGTTCTGAGGAGAACAGATGTGTTCTGAGAGTGTGGGAAAGTCATGCTTTAGCTTTGTACTCATGTAATGAAATATAGGTCAAAAACACGTGAGGTAGATTGGGCCAGTTAAACAGTATTAGCCATTGTACAAATGTCTTAGCACAACCTACAGTATAGAATTGCATTAGCATTATGCTGTATTTTCGCATGTAATTTTCCTGTTGTTTACTTCAGTGGTTTTGCTTTTTTATATAGTAACAGCAATCGAATATGATTATTTTATTTGGATTGAAAAGATAACACATTCTATATGGAAACAAATACATCTTTTTTTTGTGCCATATAAAATGATTCAAATTACATGCCAGTAGCAAATGAAATTAAAATGTTATATATAATAAAACCAGACCTGCTCTTCTCTGTCATCTTTTCCTACAGTAAAACCTCTTGAACATCATAAGAGATACAACTGGCCCTAAACAGATGCCAACATAGATTTTCTGTTTATGTTTGTCATTACACGCCTTAGAAATTCTCTAACAGGTCTTGGGATTTCTGATTTTTCTTTATTCCTCCTTTTTGTCTAAAAGAGCAGATATGTTGAGCTGAATGTTAGATTGTCCCTTGTGTAATGACATGTTTCCTCATTGTCAGCTTAGGTTAAGTTTTTGACATAAAATTCTTTGAATAATGATTGCATGGAAAAGTGCTGTGTAAATGACATTTCATGCCTGATCCTGTTTGAGCAGTAAAAATGACTGACTTGCAAAATCCACACCATCACCACAATGCAATGATAGCATTTTTTATTTTCTTTCTTGTAATTTAAACCAGATTCTTTTAAAAATAATAATCTAATTGCTATTATGCTGCTTTTATAATGCTATTATGCTTTTTGGTGTCTCATTATACTACACCAAAATTATGGTTTGGCTTTAATAAAGCTTAGAACACCATTTTTTAATGCTAGACTCGTCAGAACATCAAACAGCCTGTATTCCTATTCTTAATTCCAAAGCACACTTCCTAATTTTGCACCATGCATGTTTTTCCAAATGTCAGAAACACAGTGGGACATTTGTTATAACAGTAAGATATCAGTCACACATGTTTTACACAAATAGTCCACAACCCTTAAACTAGGGTAAAGAGCTCCTGTGCACTCATCATAATCGTTTCAGGTTGAAACTCTGGCACACGTCGTAACACAAACCTCAATATATCCTTCTGTGGAGCTGGACAGTGTGTACTTAGTTTATCTATTTTAGTTTCAAGGCATCTTTCTAAAAGAAATACAGAGTAAATAATCCACCTCTTTCAGACGTGCCTTCTGAATCACTGGTGACGTGTCACGTTCATGATGACTTGTTTTCTTGCCTATCATAAAGATTCATCCATTTTTATTCACACTGGCATTCAGGTGTTTGTTCAGTCCCCTGTCATTTTCAAACTGTACTACTGAAACTTCCTTCTGGCAGATCAACCTCTTCAAATAATCCTGAATGCAGCTGTGTGGCTTGGTTTCAATCTTCCTGAAGTTCACCAGAATTTGTAATCTCCATTACTTCACTCCCTCCATTGGCTCCCAGTGACTGCTGTATCAGATTTAAAACACTAATGCTTGCCTACAATGCCAAAATCTGACCAGTGCTTACTAACCACAAAGTACTCATCAGCCCCCACACTGAACCATGCTCATTATGATTTTCCAGCTCCACTGATCACATCATCTCTTAGGCTACAAGGAGGACCTGCATCAAGCCTCCATCAAGGCACAATTAACTTCTCCTAGATGTCCAAAACACTAGTGTCACTACATAAAGACCAAACTCTTTTTGAAATACTTAAACTAGCACCAAAAAGGGTGCATTTCTTGTTGTATTTCCTCCCACTATGGTCTTCTTAGTCTGAGAACTACTGAACCAGTATTGATTATATCATTAGAATAGCACCAGTCAAGTAGGAAAAATGGGCAAGTGTAAGGATCTAAGAGACTTTATAATAATAGACAAATTGTTACGGTTAGACAAAACAGGAGGTTAAAATATATCTAGAGAAGTGGTCTAAATAAGGACAACCAGTGAACTAATCAAAGTGTTATGGTCAAATGCCAGAGAACTTTTCCCAGAAAGAGGAAAGATGTGATTGAACAAAATGCACTAACTCTGTTACAAGTGACTTTTTGAAGGACCTCCACCTGGTTGATACAGATTTCTTTAAAATGGATATAGTATTCAGTAAAAGTAGGATAACAGTTAGTACATTTTCACAGTTAAATACTTTCTGTGCAAGAATGCATGATTTCCTAAATGACCGCCAAAAAAATCTCATTCGATTACAATAACCAGGTCAGGCATGTTAACTATGAAAATGTCACATCTTCCTGCTCACACATATGTTGGAAGCAGTAAAAATGGGAAAGGGTAAGGAACTGAGTGGAGAGCATCTCCAAAACAGCAGGTGACGTAAGGTGTTCCCAGTATTCAGTTGTTAGTAGCTACCATATGTTTCAAGGAAGGATGACTGGCGAACCAACAAAAGCGTCACAGTCGTCCAAGGCTCACTGATACAGTAGGTATGAAGGGTGAGATGGCTAGACTGTCTGGTCCGATCTTACAAAAGTTCTACTGTAGCACAAATTGCTGAAATAGTTAATGCTGTATATGATAGAATGATGTCAGAGCACAAAGTGCATCCCAGATTAATTAAATTGTGATCAAATAACTCCCCCCTGACAATTTCACTCATGAATACACATTATATGGAACTCTAAAGCATTTCAAGTAACTAAAAGGATTGAAAGCATTTTACATACCTTCCTCAAAGTCTAAATAGTGAGAATTTTCATTGTATCTATTGACATTGTGGTCATTTGACTCTGAGTAACTATTATACTGGTGTATCTGGTAATAGTGTATCTGTGTATGTACGTAAGCAAATGACCTTGTTAGCAACTTCTGACGTACTTTACATTTTCACATGACAAATGACGACAAGATTTCTTTTTGGCACATTGTTAAATTGTAATTATTAAATGAATCTATAGCAACATGTATCTCTAATCTGGACAATGTGGACCATCTATTATGAAACAGTTGCATGAAAATCGGTATTTTGTTATCATGTGGTGTGAGAACTCTAGAACATTGTGTGTGTGTGTGTGTGTGTGTGTGTGTGTGTGTGTGTGTGTGTGTGTGTGTGTGTGTGTGTGTGTGTGTGTGTGTGTGTGTGTGTGTGTGTGTGTGTGTGTAACAGGATGAGAAAGTTGGTTGATATTTTACAGCTGACCTGCCACTTTTTTTATGCCCTACTGCAGCCGGAACCAAAAGTTCAGCCCAGATCCAAATGGGCTTCCAGGAAGTCCTATTTAGTCTGTTCTTGTCTTGATTTTTTAAGCATGCACTAAATACCATTTAAATATTTTTAGACACACATGATACTTCATACTCTTGCACTTTAGGAATCAAAGAAGTTTGTGTGTGTGTGTGTGTGTGTGTGTGTGTGTGTGTGTGTGTGTGTGTGTGTGTGTGTGTGTGTGTGTGTGTGTGTGTGTGTGTGTGCGTGTGCGTGTGTGTGTGCGTGCATTGTATTATGACTCACAAATGTCACATAATCACTCATATAAAGCTCAGAGGAATTTTATGGAAGGGGAAGGGGTCTGGTTGGTATCTAGGTATAACCATTAAACTTTGTCCTACTGACCTTATAAAGAATTCCAGAAAGAAGAAAGATTTGAATGAACAAAATGTATTACCTCTGCTTAATTTCTAAGTTTTTCTTGGAAAAAGACTAAATGTTATTCAGCACAAAGAGGATTATAGTTAATACAGTTTCATATGTAAATCCTTTCAATGCATGATTTCTCAAATGGCTGCCAAACAGTAACACAGGCAAAAAAATCTTTTTGTCTTGTAGCTAAATAAAGCATCTCCAATTCATTTCAATTTTAGTCCTGAGTATTTGATTATAATTTCCTGTTCAGGCGTCTTCACAATGCAAAGTCACGTCGCTCTGGGTCACAGAGGCATTGGAATGAGGCTTCAGGCTTGAGTCACTTGTTTGTCACAGGGCAAAAGGTGTTCATGCTGGAGGTTGTGTTTCTGTTCTTGTTTGGTTCGATCACTGTAATCGGATTAGTCCCTGCAATGTGGAGGAAGATTGAGGCTCACACGAGACCAATAGGGTCTGTTAATAAAGTGTAGTATTGTTCTTTATTTATGTGACTTTTATATTCTAGTCTTGGGGCCACAAATAAAATAATCTATTCTTTCCATCCCAGTTTATACAATGGAAACACAACTTTAGAATAGTGCACATGGAGTGGATGGTGATAAATAATAGTGCACATGGTGTGGATGGTGATAAAGAATAGTGCACATGGTGTGGATGGTGGTAAAGAATAGTGCACATGGAGTGAATGGTGATAAATAATAGTGCACATGGTGTGGAAGGTGATAAAGAATAGTGCACATGGTGTGGATGGTGGTAAAGATTAGTGCACGTATTATGGAGGGTGGTAGAGAATAGTGCACATAGTGTGGATACTGGTAAAGTGTAGTGCATGTTGTTTGGATGGTGATAAAGAATAGTGCACGTGGTGTGGATGGTGATAAAGAATAGTGCACGTGGTGTGGATGGTGATAAAGAATAGTGCACGTGGTGTGGATGGTGATAAAAAATAATGCACGTGGTATGGATGGTGGTGAAGAATAGTGCACGTAGTATGGATGGTGGTAAAGAATAGTACACATACAGTACTGTAGCATGGATACAATTAAAGTGTAGTGCACGTGGTATGGATGTTGGTAAAGTACAGTGCACATAGTATGGATGGTGGTAAAGTATAATGCACGTATTGTTGATGGTGGTAAAGTGTAGTGCACATAGTATGGATGGTGGTAAAGAAAAGTGCACGTGGTGTAGATGGTGGTAGAGTATAATGCACTAACTGTGGATGGTGATAAGGAATAGTTCACGTAGTATGGAGGGTGGTAAAGAATAGTGCACAGTGTGGATACTGGTAAAGTGTAGTGCATGTTGTTTGGATGGTGATAAAGAATAGTGCACGTGGTGTGGATGGTGATAAAGAATAGTGCACATGGTGTGGATGGTGATAAAGAATAGCATGTTGTTTGGATAGTGATAAAGAATAGTGAACGTGGTGTGGATGGTGATAAAGAATAATGCACATGGTGTGGATGGTGATAAAGAATAGTGCATGTGGTGTGGATGGTGATAAAAAATAGTGCACGTGGTATGGATGGTGGTAAAGAATAGTGCACGTGGTATGGATGGTGGTAAAGAATAGTACACATACAGTACTGTAGCGTGGATACTATTAAAGTGTAGAGCACGTGGTATGCATGTTGGTAAAGTACAATGCACATAGTATGGATGGTGGTAAAGTATAGTACACGTATTGTTGATGGTGGTAAAGTATAGTGCACATAGTATGGATGGTGGTAAAGAAAAGTGCACGTGGTGTAGATGGTGGTAGAGTATAATGCACTAACTGTGGATGGTGATAAGGAATAGTTCACGTAGTGTGGATGGTGATAAGGTATAGTGCATGTGGTATAAAGGATAGTAAAGAATAGTGCACGTAGTGTGGATGGTGATAATGTATAGTGCAGGTGGTATAAAGGGTGATAAAGAATAGTGCACATGGTGTGGATGGTGATAAAGAATAGTGCACATGGTATGGATGTTGGTAAAGTACAGTGCACATAGTATGGATGGTGGTAAAGTATAGTGCACGTATTGTTGGTGGTGGTAAAGTGTAGTGCACATAGTATGGATGGTGGTAAAGAAAAGTGCACGTGGTGTAGATGGTGGTAGAGTATAATGCATTAACTGTGGATGGTGATAAGGAATAGTTCATGTAGTGTGGATGGTGATAAGGTATAGTGCATGTGGTATAAAGGATAGTAAAGAATAGTGCACGTAGTGTGGATGGTGATAATGTATAGTGCAGGTGGTATAAAGGGTGGTAAAGAATAGTCCACGTGGTGTGGATGGTGATAAGGAATAGTTCATGTAGTGTGGATGGTGATAAGGAATAGTTCACATAGTGTGGATGGTGATAAGGAATAGGTCACGTAGTGTGGATGGTGATGAGGAATATTTCATGTAGTTTGGATGGCAGTAAAGAATAGTTGAGAGATGTTTATTAGTTAACTCTAGTCTATAAATCAGAGAGTTGAGGTTTTGTGCTCCTGCTCCGTTTATACAATATACAAATATTTTACAAATATGTGTTTTTATGCAGAAAAAAAATGACCCTCTGTGGTGATTATGAAATACAGAACTGTTTGTACTCTTCAGAGTCATACTCGAAGCTTCGACCCCCTGCTGCCAATATAACCAAACTAACACATCCATCATGCCCATTTTTCATGCTGCTTGATGTAAACTGGAGCCTGTGAGCAGGTTGTGTTTCCGACACACATTCTCACACTAAATCATTCGTGTGTCATCGTTGGAGTCTTCTCTCCAGAAGAGGGTGTTTGTGTGTGTGTGTTTGTGTGTGTATGTGTATGTGTCTGTGCGCATGGACATGTTCCCAGCCTAGCCGTGCGCAAAAGCTGCACAGATTGCAGAAATCCCAATCAGCCACAGGGAGCCAGGGCTCACAGAGTCTCGTTACAGAACACTTTAACTGGACTAAACCCAGTGTTCTGCTCTGTGAGCCAAGAAAACCAGCACATGGCACACACTGTGTGAAAAGTTGCTCTTTACACTCTTATAAGCACATTTTAAATCCCACAAATGTGCAGCTCTGCCAAGGACATAAGAATGGAAAACTGCACATGTCTTACCTCACAGGTCAGAGAGCAGAACTGGGGCTAGGTTAATTAAAAAGTCATATAAATGTCACACAAAAATGCTATCTAGTGTGATGATAGCATAATAAATACATTTATTAAAGTCTTGGAATATTTGAAAACTGATGGATTATGTAGAGCTGAATTTGAGACACACACACACACACACACACACACACACACACACACATAAATGCACACACATATAGACAAGTGCAATATAAACCTATATACTTTGTATCTTTAAATTTGTAGTCTAGCATCCAACCATTTACATGTAGCACCTAAACACGTTTAACAATGTAGAAAAATGCAAAGTTAAAAAGGCAGTAGTGTGGATGGCTGTAAATAATAGTGCACATAGTGTGGATGGTGGTAAAGAATAGTGCACATAGTGTGGATGGTGATAAAGAATAGTGCACATAATGTGGATGGTGGTAAAGAATAGTGCATGTAGTATGGACAGTGGTAAATAATAGTGCATGTAGTGTGAATGGTGGTAAAAGATAGTGCACATAGTGTGGATTAATACTGCTAATGTATGCTGACAAAGTAAACAAGGTAAATAGGACATCTAGTAAATATTTGGAAATCCTGGAAAACACTAAGATTCTATAATCTGAATTAGCTGAGCTGACTGAGGGCTGTTCGGCTGCACGTAGGCATAATCTCCTCACAACAAAATAGAAACATACTACTGCAGTTTATAGCCTCGTTACTCGCCATGGTTTTATTGAGTCTTGTGACAAATAAAAGCAAAATAGTTTTCTTTCAATTCAACCCAGACAGGGGAGAAAATTGCCTGCCTGTGTAAAACGTTCTAGGAGTTCAGGGCATGTGTGCTGGATGGAGACAGCTGGTGCAGCCTGAAGAACATTTGTTCCCTAGAAATGACTCTGAGCATCAGCATAGCAGTACGTGTGCACATGCATGTGCAAAGCCATGTATATTAAACCCTTTAATTAAGCTTCATGAAATGGCTAAAGAGCCAATTTTACTTCTGCTTCTGTGGATGTGAATGTGGATGAAATGTGAGTCATGTACCTTGTTTTTTGGCAGATGATGCTACATTGGAATTTTTGTGTGAATTCTTTGTGTGTGTGAAGAGAAAAGAAGTTTAGTCAGTGAAAAATGGGTGCTTCAGATAGATTTTGCATGGTTAGCAAAGAGGGGTTATGTGGTGTGTATAATGTGTGTGTGTGTGTGTGTGTGTGTGTGTGTGTGTGTGTGTGTGTGTGTGTGTGTGTGTGTGTGTGTGTGTGTGTGTGTGTGTGTGTGTGTGTGTGTGTATGTGTGTGTGTGTGTGTGTGTGTGTGTGTGTGTTCTGAGTCATACTGCATGCTTGTTTCTTATTGGTCAGAAGTACTGACAATATGATTCAAAATTTAAATTCAATTCAAAATTTAATTGAATTGAAACACGTCCCTCTGAATAAGTTGTTGCTATAGAAACAATTACATATTAGAAGACGTGTTTCAATTCAATTAAATTCAAGTTTATTTGTAAAAGCACTTTTTGCAATTGACATTGTCTTAAATTGGCTTTACAGAACATAAACATAGAACAAAAGGTTAATACAAAGAATAATATAAAGAGTAATACAATACAAAAGTCAAGATTAATAATTGACATATTTAATTGTGTATGTATTTATCCCCGAGGAGCAAGTCTGAGGTGACTCAGACAGCAGTGGCAAGGAAAACTCCCTTGAATGGAAGGAAGAAACCTTAAAAGGGACCAGACTCAAAGGGGAACCCATCCTCATATGGGTGACAGTGGACGGTGTGATTATAAATATACAGTCTGAAAAATGTTGTATTGATGTAAAAGACCACATGGAGTTCACATCTCCTCTTTAGTATCGCAGAGTCCAACTGGAGCTGGTAGATCTCTAGATGCCACAGAATGGGTATAAGCAGTGGAGAGGGATTAACGTAGCTGCTGTTCATAATATTTGCAAGTCTGATGTAACAGTGTACAATATTATGGGATGTATTATGGCTACGCCTGACTAAAGAGATAAGTTTTTAATCTACATTGAAACTCGGAAAGTGTGTCTGAGTCCCAAACACTATCAGGAAGACTATTCCAAAGTTTGGGAGCTAAATACGAAAACGCTCTACCGCCTTTAGTAGACTTAGATATTCTGGGAACTACCAGGAGTCCTGAGGTTTTTGTTTTTCTTAGATAGCGTGAAGGATTGTAACGTGTTAGGAGACTAGTTAGATACATGGGAGCTAACCCTTAAGAACCTTGCATGTAAGTAGCAGCAGTATGTAATCAATTCTAAACTTAACAGGTAGCTAGTGTAGAGATGATAAAATTGGGGTTATATGGTCATACTTTCTTGTCGTAGTGAGAACTCTGGCAGCTGCATTTTGGACTAACTGTAGCCTAGTTATTAAAGATGTGATTTTAAAAGACAGGTTGCTGTTGCAGTACATCCCTCTGAATGGAAGTTGAATAGTGAGAGCTTCTGTGTACTGGCTTTTGGACCGATAAGTAGTATTTCTGTATGTGTTTCTGGACTCATGACCAAAGTGTGTAGTAAAAATGTTTCTGTATAATGTTTATTTACCTTTTTTTCTCCAATGTCAGCGTCAGCGTCAGTCTCTGTTCCACTCAATGGTAAAGCTGTAACATGGAAAAATTCTCATGATGGAGGTAAAACAAGACAAACCACATTTTTAGATAGAGATGTGGGAAACATTATTTTCTATTATAATAGATAACAGCTAAAAATATTAACAATTGAAGCATGATGCTCATTTATCTTTTCAATCATTGCCTTTAATCCAGGATTTTCAGGTTGTAACATTCAGCATCACACCACCGTTGATGTTGTCTAATTCTCCTATAAAAGCACATCCTGAAGTGTTTAATTCCTTCGATTATATTATGTCTTGTAATTAAACAGCACATCAGACTGCAGGACTTCTCATCTATTCTCAGTACTAATCAGTACTGTCTGCATTTGCTTGTTAAACAACAAATGACCTTCTTGATGTAAGTCTGGATAATTTATTTTTTCCTTTAAAAAGGTCTCCTGTTTGATGAATCATGCTGCGTTGAATTTGAAACACATCCTCAGACTCCAACTCTTCCTCTGGACATCGGCTCTTCTAAAGCTTAGGTAGTACCACATTGCATCGTTACAAACATCAGGATTGTGCTCTCGCAACCCCAGAGCAAAAGCTCTCTTTCAAACACACACACACACACACACACACACACACACACACACACACACACACACACACACACACACACACACACACACACACGCATATACAAACAAAATAAAAAGAGCTCTGACCACAGGCTTTCCAGCTTGTTCCCAACGCTATTTCACAACTAGACCAAGTCTCACATGTTTCTCATCTCCGCATGAGCTCGGCTGTAGAGCAAAGCCATGCCTTTCAGCCACTTATTCATTCAAGTACATGGGGCATGTGGTTCCAGACCTTTTGAATTAAATCATCTATTGTATTTTCTCTGTTCTTATAATTTCATCTGGTGATTTGTTCTGTGCAATTATTTCAGGAAGAAGTCTATTCAAGCACCTTTCCATTTTTTTAACCGTTTCAAGACCAGTCCTTAACTACTCTTCTGCAAGCACGGATGTGTTGGTGGAAACCACAGCAGTATCTCTAATATTACTGTACTGTATGTTCAAGGAAACCCAGAACTCTGTCTGCATTTGTGTCTACACTTTGAATGCAAGTATTTGAAAATTCAATCAAAGCCAGCTAAATAGTGGACACATTTTTGTACTTAGTGATCACAACTAGCTCTACATAAAGGCAGCACCACTAGGTGGCACAGTGTTTTGCGTACAGCACACGGATGCATGTCATGGATAGCTTGGACTGTTCCCTGTCTGAACACCAGGGGGACGTTATGGCAGGCTTTGTTTTGTCTTGTGCAATGTGCTTTAGTTTTTGTTTTGTGTATCTGTGTTAGCCAAGCCCCTTGGTAATCAGTTCCCGACTATATACACCTATTCCTTGTGTTTCGATGATTGCCCTCCCTGTTAATACCAGTAGTCTTGTGTCTGTTTTTTGCTAAGTCCTTGTGTGTTTGTGTTTTTGGTTTGTTGTCATACCTCCTGGCTTCTGTTGTGTTTGTTGTTTTCCCTAATATACCCCTTTATAGGATAATCTAAGCATTTTCTTCTGGATTTTTCCTCAAAGACAGCCCTGTTCCCTGACATGCTGCTACATTATGGATGGAAGCATCAGTGGTGGTTTTAAGAGCACAAAGTCTAGCACCAGTCCAAAATCATGTTCATGTTGAGAAAGAAATTGATTTCTTAATTATATGAATGTTTTCTTGAAGCTTTTTACACATTGTGCTGGTGTAGTCTCATAAAGATTGCACAATACAAATGAATCTTTAATAAAAACAGCTCTTTGTATTTCAATGATCTTAAGGCCTCCATTTATTATTAAGAAAAGTTTAATCTTTTTCAGGATTGTTGTGAATTCAGAGTGTGTCCCAAGAACGCTAGGCATTAGGTAGAGGTACTAGGCATTAGGTAGAGGTACGTGGATGGGATGCAAGTATCATATCATCATACATACACACATTCAGATTTAACAGCAAAATCCATCAAGTATTTGTGATGTAGGTTTTTATATCCTAGTTCTATACTCAAGTTCATATTCTAGAGGCCAAAAAATGGAGTTTGCTTCTGTTTTTGGGGATCCCATATTCAGTATCAAATGTCTTTGTCATGTCTCACTCCACAGTGGTGGTTAATTTGAAGCTCATATTAAAGTAGACACTCAAAGCTTTAAGAAATTGTAGCGTTTCCTGATATCTGAATAAGTAAATCCTGATATCAAACCCATTTCTGCTATCTGAGATGCCCCAAGCTATTGTTCATAAGCAGCTCAAATTTGAAGGTGTTTATCTTTAACCACTAAAATTCTGTGTAAGTTTATCAACCGAAGAAAAAACACACATCTTACTCACACTGAAAGCCAACATCCAACAGTCCTGACTCATTTTAGATCAGACTTGCGGTGATAAAATAATTCATTTGTTTATACTGATTAAAAATGTCACATAATTACATTTCCACAAAACAGTGGATGGGTAAAAAACAAACCACTATTTTAGTTTTTAGAAGTTGCCTTAGTGATCTAACCAAAATCTAGCTCAGAAATGTGTAAAAAAAAAAAAAAAAAAAAAAAAAAGTCCTTTTAAAATGTGGAGATTAGAGCATTGCAAGTGAGGGATGTAATTTGAGGTTTTTAAACTTCCCAGTTCCCATTATCAGCACAAGCTCAATCATACTCTCATTTGTCTCCTTTTTCTTCTCTTCTACAGTATACACAAATACACCTACACACTCCTACACACATACAAGTGTAAAGAGAAATACCCAGCTCTATTTATTACACTTGACACACAAGGCTTGTGCTAATCTCTA